>NW_021263238.1:0-1493 GCF_002162155.2 Triticum dicoccoides
CAACCAAATAACAAAGAGTCTCTTGTGTCCCCAACACACCCAATACAATGGTAAATTGTATAGGTGCACTAGTTCGGCGAAGAGATAGTGATACAAGTGCAAAATGGATAGTAGATAAAGGTATTTGTAATCTGAAATTATAAAAACAGCAAGGTAACTAATGGCAAAAGTGAGCGTAAACGGTATTGCAATGGTAGGAAACAAGGCCTAGGGTTCATACTTTCACTAGTGCAAGTTCTCTCAACAATAATAACATAGATAGTGTTGGAAATATGCCCTAGAGGCAATAATAAAAGCATTATTATTATATTTCCTTGTTCATGATAATTGTCTTTATTCATGCTATAATTGTGTTATCCGGAAATCGTAATACATGTGTGAATAACAGACATCAACATGTCCCTAGTGAGCCTCTAGTTGACTAGCTCATTGATCAACAGATAGTCATGGTTTCCTGACTATGGACACTGGATGTCATTGATAACGAGATCACATCATTAGGAGAATGATGTGATGGACAAGACCCAATCCTAAACATAGCACAAGATCGTATAGTTCATTTGCTAGAGTTTTCCAATGTCAAGTATCTTTTCCTTAGACCATGAGATCGTGTAACTCCTGGATACCGTAGGAGTGCTTTGGGTATGCCAAACGTCACAACGTAACTGGGTGACTATAAAGGTAGACTACGGGTATCTCCGAAAGTGTCTGTTGGGTGACATGGATCAAGACTGGGATTTGTCACTCCGTATGACGGAGAGGTATCACTGGGCCCACTCAGTAATGCATCATCATAATGAGCTCAGAGTGACCAAGTGTCTGGTCACGGGATCATGCATTGCGGTACGAGTAAAGTGACTTGCCGGTAACGAGATTGAACGAGGTATTGGGATACCGACGATCGAATCTCGGGCAAGTAACATATCGATAGACAAAGGGAATAGCGTACGGGGTTGATAGAATCCTCGACATCGTGGTTCATCCGATGAGATCATCGTGGAGCATGTGGGAGCTAGCATGGGTATCCAGATCCCGCTGTTGGTTATTGACCGGAGAGTCATCTCGGTCATGTCTGCTTGTCTCCCAAACCCGTAGGGTCTACACACTTAAGGTTCAGTTACGCTAGGGTTGTAGGGATATGTATATGCAGTAACCCAAATGTTGTTCGGAGTCCCGGATGAGATCCCGGACGTCACGAGGAGTTCCGGAATGGTCCGGAGGTAAAGATTTATATATGGGAAGTCCTGTTTCGGGCATCGGGACAAGTTTCGGGGTTATCGGTATTGTACCGGGACCACCGGAAGGGTCCCGGGGGTCCACCGGGTGGGTCCACCTGTCCCGGGGGGGGGCACATGGGCTGTAGGGGGTGCGCCTTGGCCTAATGGGCCAAGGGCACCAGCCCCACATAGGCCCATGCGCCTAGGGTTTGAAGGGGGAAGAGTCCTAGGAGGGGAAGGCACCTCCTAGGTGCCTTGGGGGGGAGGGAAACCCCC
>NW_021263239.1:0-1140 GCF_002162155.2 Triticum dicoccoides
GTACAGACATGGCCTCGGAACACGGAGACCGAAAGGTCGAGCATGAGTCGTATAGAAGATACGATCAACATGAAGATGTTCACCGATGATGACTAGTCCGTCTCACGTGATGATCGGACACGGCCTAGTTTGACTCGGATCATGTAATCACTTAGATGACTAGAGGGATGTCTATCTGAGTGGGAGTTCATAAGATGAACTTAATTATCCTGAACATAGTCAAAAGACCTTTTGCAAATTATGTCGTAGCTCGCGCTATAGTTCTACTGTTTAGATATGTTCCTAGAGAAAATATAGTTGAAAGTTGATAGTAGCGATTATGCGATCAGTAGAAAGCTTATGTCCTTAATGCACTGCTCAGTGTGCTGAACCCCAAACGTCGTTTGTGGATGTTTCGAACATCGAACATACACGTTTTGATAACTACGTGATAGTTCAATTAAATGGTTTAAGTAGAGGCACCAAAGACGTTTTCGAAACGTCGCGGAACATATGAGATGTTTTGAGGGCTGAAATTGGGATTTCAGGCTCGTGCCCACGTCAAGAGGTATAAGACCTCCGACGATTTTCTTAGCCTGCAAACTAAGGGAGAAAAGCTCAATCGTTGAGCTTGTGCTCAGATTGTCTGAGCACAACAATCACTTGAATCGAGTGGGAGTTGATCCTCCAGATGAGATAGTGATGTTTCTCCAAAGTCATTGCCACCAAGCTGCTAGAGCTTCGTGATTAACTATAACATATCAGGGATAGATATGATGATCCTTGAAATATTCATGATGTTTGACACCGCGAAAGTAGAAATCAA
Source organism: Triticum dicoccoides (assembly GCF_002162155.2). Lineage (NCBI taxonomy): Eukaryota > Viridiplantae > Streptophyta > Magnoliopsida > Poales > Poaceae > Triticum > Triticum dicoccoides. The sequence continues at coordinate 806 of NW_021263239.1, forward strand.
GAAGGAGCATCAATTGTTGATGGTTGGTGAAACCACTAGTTTCAAGAAGGGCAAGGGAACAAAGGGATACTTCATGAAACGGTAATTCAGCTGCTGCTCTAGTGAAGAAACCCAAGGTTGAACCCAAACCCGAGACTAAGTGCTTCTGTAATAAGGGGAACAACCACTGGAGCAGCATTACCCTAGATACTTGGTAGATGAGAAGGCTGGCAAGGTCGATAGAAGTATATTGGATATACATTATGTTAATGTGTACTTTACTAGTACTCCTAGTAGCACCAGGGTATTGGATACCGGTTCGGTTGCTAAGTGTTAGTAACTCGAAATAAAAGCTA
>NW_021263240.1:0-2070 GCF_002162155.2 Triticum dicoccoides
AGGAGGCGACACGTGGCAGGGCTATGCCTACGGCAAAGCCGTCGGCATAGGTTAAATCTATGCCGATGGCTTTGCCCTAGGCATAGCCCTGCCACGTGTCGCCTCCTGGTGTAACCTGGTGGCATGGCTATGCCTACGGCAAAGCCGTCGGCATAGATATAAATCTATGCCGACGGCTTGGCCGTAGGCATAGCCCTGCCACGTGTCGCCTCCTGGTGGCTCCTGAGCGTATCTATGCCGACGGCTTTGCCGTAGGCATAGTTTTTTTTATATTCCCTGTTCTCTCTTTTCCAATTCATTTGACAACATTTCAAAATAGAATAATATGAAATATGACAGTTCATCAACATCATTTAAACATAGTCAAGTTCATCATCTAAAGATCATCACCGGCGAAAGTCCACGAACATAAGAGTAGTGCAAGACATGAAACATCATAAAAGTTGAAACATGAAAGACATGGCACAACGGCCGCATACACGGAATCATCATCGACATCAAGCACCACCGAGTCCACCTCCTCCAAAACCACCACCACCACTGAGTCCACCTCCTCCAAAACCACCACCACCACCTAGTCCACCTCTGCCAAAACCACCACCAAGTCCACCTCCGCCAAAACCGCCACCGCCAAGTCCTCCTCCGCCAAAACCGCCACCGCGACCACCATCACTCTGCCAGATCGGAGTGACTGGGGTCGACGGAGCAGGAGTCGAGCCACCGGTCCCCTACATGTTTGAAAGAAGATTCTAACGGTAAATATGACATGATAGTATTGAATGAACGAGAACTAGTTTGTCATTAGTTAGGCAAATTTACTAACCGGAGTATCATCGCCTAGTGCCAGCCATTCCTCGAACGTGGGAATGTGTGGGGCGTCTCCCGCAGGTGGTGGTGGGGGTCCAACTTGTGGTGGCTTCATGCGGTTAGTCCAAGACGTCAACATAGCCTGGATGTTAGTTAAACAAGTCCACTTAGAAACAAGCCGTGATCAACAAAGTTAGAAGGAATGAAAGTGCAAATTTGAGCTTGGTTTAAGAGGGCAAAACTAACCGCCATCACTTGACGGCTGTAATCATCGTTTGCCTTCACTCGTTGCAAGTACTCCCTCACCTCAATATGCCTATGCTCGAGAAAGGTCTGATATGCCTACAAAATTGAGGTTGTTTCTAAGTGGGCAGTGATGAAAATAAACTAAGGAAGATAGAGACAAAGAAGATAAGGGGAAGTACTTACAGCACGTTGGCGGACTAAGGAGGATGCGAACGCCCCGTACTCTCTAACGGGCTCGGGTTGGTAGCTCGAAGCCGTGTGTACGAGATCGACGGAGTGACCAAGCCATCGAAACACGGATACCGGCCATAGGACTTACCCTGGATGGCCACCACCGCCGTGTCGTCGATCTGAGACTGGGCGACCTCATGAACGGGAACATCCGGATGCAACTTCTGATAGTTCTGAGTGTAAGACTCCAGGTGTTTCTCGGTGTTGCCGTAGTACTGGCTCTCGCCCTCCTTGCGATCACTCCGCTCGCGGGCCAGCTTCCACGACTCCATGCCTGAGAGCGGCCTCTGCAACTTGTCCTCCTGCAACGTCAAACAAAAGTTAGCCATACATAAGAACATGACGGTAAAGAAGAACCAAAATGCATCTTTCATATAGATATACCTTCATGGCCTTGAAGCCCCAGTGGTTCCTGTTTCCTTGGCCGTGTGTCCCGTCTTTTCCACGGTTAGCCCGGGCCTTGATGCTCTTGGCAACAAACTCTGGATCATCACCGACCCACCTATCCACCAAACACGCCCATCCGTCATGCCTTCCATAGCACCAACGAGGAACAACCTATGCAAATTTTGGAAGCATGACATGTGAGCACGAAACATATAGTTGACTCCTTGAAACAATGAAAAGTCAGTAATAGTTACCATCATGAACTGCTCCCTGCTCATGGTAATTTTTTGCCTCTGTGCTTGAGTTTTGGTCATCTTTTGTTGCAGGTAGATGTGGTAGTACTGTGAGACGGCAACCCAACGCACCTCGTACTGCAACTGACGAGCTTTCTTCTTTGCA
>NW_021263241.1:0-1680 GCF_002162155.2 Triticum dicoccoides
ATGTAATATAATGTTTTGCTATTTAAAGAATTTCTCCCCCTGTGCGGCCGTGTTATGTGAAATCTGAGAGTTGGCCAGTCGTCGGCTTCTGCCCCCACGTAGGAAATACGGGGGTGTTCGGGATGTAATCTAAACACTCTTTATCCAATTGTTTGGTCCTTGAAGGAGGTGTTTAGCGCGATGAACTAGGCAATCGGACTATGCGGCGTTAGCACCCTCACTTAGCCATAGGAGTTTGACAATAGAAATATAGGCGCAGCCCCTAGTATCCAAACTAGGATGCTGTAAACACTTATCGGGTAAGTACCAATCCCTCTCGTGATGCAGAAAAAATCTCTAAGGATTTGAGACCTCCGAAGAGCTGACCGGCTCTCGCCGCATCATGACAGTCAGTTTTCGGCTTTCTCTACTGAGGTGCTCATCCGGGTAAACCAGGGCACAATCACAGTAGTTCTCCCTTTACTACCCTAGCTAATACAGCGAAACGTAAGGTAGTAAGCACAGGAGCCGGGCAACCCAACTATTGACCAAAGACATGATTTGGAGCCAATGCATATAGTGCTAAATTCGGGGTGCTGAACTATACTGCAGAAGTGTTCGGACTTTTGTTGCCGTGTTGTGGGGTGCTATGAAGCCCCTGGAAAATTGAAACGTACCAGAGTGTACGGGTGCTATTTGATAAAGTTATCAAAAAGAAAAAAGGAGAAAAGGTAGTAAGCTAGAGCCGTAAAATTTTGGTCGCAAACTATTTCCATTATAATTTCATTAGTGCGTTGAAGCACATTTATACAAGTAGTGCAAAAAGCAGAAGGCTATGTACTATGTCTTAACCAAGGGAGAGTTGTGTGTGGGTCCTGAAAACATGTAAAGGGATCATTAAAGAAACAACCTAAAAATTCCCCAGTATGTCCATGCTTCTTGTCGTCTTGGTGTTTTTATCCTTGGAAAAGAATCGATGGTCGAGCCGTCGGGAAAGGCCTGTGAAAAAGAAACCTGAAAAAAGGGAAAAAGGAAACAGTGAAAGTGTGTGTGTCTGAGGCGGTCGAGCCGTATTGCAGATCACAAGCTGGTTATGCCTCCATTCGTGCCCATGGTATTTTTAGTGCGTAGTTATGTACACGCGGTACAATTGCCGCCACTTGGTCAGGACTAGGACGGAGGCCGAATTGCTAGTGGAGCTCTTGACGAGCCGAGCTGTCCTACTGCAGAATGGTCCGGACTCTCTTGACAGTGTCTAGGGAATTGGCCGCTGAATTAAGGTTCTGCTTAAAAAGGTCGCTCTGTACTTCTGCCGCTAAGGCAGTGGTGTGCTTCTCAGTACGGAGGGAGCGTTCCGTGTTTCCATTAACTATTATGACGCCTCGTGGTCTGGGCATCTTGAGCTTAAGATAAGCGTAGTGTGGCACCGCATTGAATCGAGCAAATGCGGTTCGTCCGAGCAGTGCATGGTAGCCACTGTGAAAGGGGACGATATCGAAGATTAACTCCTCACTTCGGAAATTTCCCGGAGATCCGGAGATAACCACCAGTGTGATTGAGCCCGTACAGCGGGCCTCTATGCCTGGTATGACTCCTTTAAAGGTAGTTTTTGTGGGCTTGATCCGTGATGGATTGATGCCCATTTTGCGCACCGTATACTGATAAAGCAAGTTGAGGCTGCTGCCACCGTCCATCAGGACT
>NW_021263242.1:0-1680 GCF_002162155.2 Triticum dicoccoides
ATGTAATATAATGTTTTGCTATTTAAAGAATTTCTCCCCCTGTGCGGCCGTGTTATGTGAAATCTGAGAGTTGGCCAGTCGTCGGCTTCTGCCCCCACGTAGGAAATACGGGGGTGTTCGGGATGTAATCTAAACACTCTTTATCCAATTGTTTGGTCCTTGAAGGAGGTGTTTAGCGCGATGAACTAGGCAATCGGACTATGCGGCGTTAGCACCCTCACTTAGCCATAGGAGTTTGACAATAGAAATATAGGCGCAGCCCCTAGTATCCAAACTAGGATGCTGTAAACACTTATCGGGTAAGTACCAATCCCTCTCGTGATGCAGAAAAAATCTCTAAGGATTTGAGACCTCCGAAGAGCTGACCGGCTCTCGCCGCATCATGACAGTCAGTTTTCGGCTTTCTCTACTGAGGTGCTCATCCGGGTAAACCAGGGCACAATCACAGTAGTTCTCCCTTTACTACCCTAGCTAATACAGCGAAACGTAAGGTAGTAAGCACAGGAGCCGGGCAACCCAACTATTGACCAAAGACATGATTTGGAGCCAATGCATATAGTGCTAAATTCGGGGTGCTGAACTATACTGCAGAAGTGTTCGGACTTTTGTTGCCGTGTTGTGGGGTGCTATGAAGCCCCTGGAAAATTGAAACGTACCAGAGTGTACGGGTGCTATTTGATAAAGTTATCAAAAAGAAAAAAGGAGAAAAGGTAGTAAGCTAGAGCCGTAAAATTTTGGTCGCAAACTATTTCCATTATAATTTCATTAGTGCGTTGAAGCACATTTATACAAGTAGTGCAAAAAGCAGAAGGCTATGTACTATGTCTTAACCAAGGGAGAGTTGTGTGTGGGTCCTGAAAACATGTAAAGGGATCATTAAAGAAACAACCTAAAAATTCCCCAGTATGTCCATGCTTCTTGTCGTCTTGGTGTTTTTATCCTTGGAAAAGAATCGATGGTCGAGCCGTCGGGAAAGGCCTGTGAAAAAGAAACCTGAAAAAAGGGAAAAAGGAAACAGTGAAAGTGTGTGTGTCTGAGGCGGTCGAGCCGTATTGCAGATCACAAGCTGGTTATGCCTCCATTCGTGCCCATGGTATTTTTAGTGCGTAGTTATGTACACGCGGTACAATTGCCGCCACTTGGTCAGGACTAGGACGGAGGCCGAATTGCTAGTGGAGCTCTTGACGAGCCGAGCTGTCCTACTGCAGAATGGTTCGGACTCTCTTGACAGTGTCTAGGGAATTGGCCGCCGAATTAAGGTTCTGCTTAAAAAGGTCGCTCTGTACTTCTGCCGCTAAGGCAGTGGTGTGCTTCTCAGTACGGAGGGAGCGTTCCGTGTTTCCATTAACTATTATGACGCCTCGTGGTCTGGGCATCTTGAGCTTAAGATAAGCGTAGTGTGGCACCGCATTGAATCGAGCAAATGCGGTTCGTCCGAGCAGTGCATGGTAGCCACTGTGAAAGGGGACGATATCGAAGATTAACTCCTCACTTCGGAAATTTCCCGGAGATCCGGAGATAACCACCAGTGTGATTGAGCCCGTACAGCGGGCCTCTATGCCTGGTATGACTCCTTTAAAGGTAGTTTTTGTGGGCTTGATCCGTGATGGATTGATGCCCATTTTGCGCACCGTATACTGATAAAGCAAGTTGAGGCTGCTGCCACCGTCCATCAGGACT
>NW_021263243.1:0-1475 GCF_002162155.2 Triticum dicoccoides
AGATTATTTTTTGAAAACACAAATAAATTTTTAACACATTTTCAATTTGTGTTTTTTTAAAACACGTATAGTTTTGGAAATTCATATTTTTTTGGAAAAATGAACAATTTTCCAAAGCACTTAAAATTTTCTGATATTTTTTATTTTTACAATGAATAAACAGAAAAAAGAAAAAAAAGATCCAAGAAAAAAATCCAAAAAACATGTAAATAAACAACCAAAATAGAAATATTGTTCACAAATATTCTAGAAGGTTTCCAAAACCAGGTCAAGAACCTCCTAGAAGGTTCTCACAAATGGATCAGTTGAACGCCTTAACAGGGCGGCCAAGCTAGATCACTCATTCGCTGCGGGCGTCGACATTGCGACGAAATGAACAGCGAATACGATTCGTTTTCTCTATTGCCGCTCGTTGCGGCAAATTGTCGCCACAACGCACATGCAACGCTCGAGATCGAGCGAAGTGGGCCGGTCCAGTACACAAGGCTTTCTGTTTCCGGTTTTGGCTGTTGGGAAACACAGTAGAAAACAAAAAAATTCGCGCCTACGATTACGCAAGATATGAAGATGCATAACGGGTTGGGATCACAATTGTTACTGTCACCTAGTTACGGTGGAAGAACAACGTGTCGGTGTATATCATACATGGAGTCCCTCGAACCGACGATGAACGATTCATCATACCGCCACAAACAGTCCCTCGAACCGATGACCTAAAGCACGACCTATCTACTTGGTTGCAAGCGTGCAGCCTTCATGATCCGACAACGCTTGGCCGTCCAGAGCTAATCATCACCGGAGAATTAGAGGAAGGAGGTTAGAATCACACAGGGCTTCTAATTATGAGGACAAGAAGATTAACCTAGTTCTAATTAGTCAACTAGGACCAAGTAGAACTAGAACTAGGAGAAGTAGAGGAGGTTCCAAAACTTGTATATCTCAATGGACAAAAACCCTAGTATATATATATTAAAGGAGAGGGAGAGGGCAGCCAGCGAGGAGGGAAAATTCCTCTTTGGGCACCTACGCATGGAAGGAGGATTTGGACTCCTACCCTGTTGGGGAACGTAGCAGAAATTCAAAATTTTCCTACGTGTCACCAAGATCAATCTATGGAGTCATCTAGCAACGAGGGAGGAGTGGATCTAAATACCCTTGTAGATCGCGCGCGGAAGCGTTCAAGAGAACGGGGTTGATGGAGTCGTACTCGTCTTGATCCAAATCACCGATGATCCTAGCACCGAACGGACGACACCTCCGCGTTCAAACACGTACGGAGCAGCGACGTCTCCTCCTTCTTGATCCAGCAAGGGGGAAGGAGAGGTTAATGGAGATCCAGCAGCACGACGGCTTGGTGGTGGAAGTAGCGGGATTCCAACAGGGCTTCGCCAAGCGCTGCGGGAGGAGGGAGATTGTTCACGGGAGGGAGAGGGAGGCGCCAAGGCTTAGATGGGGCTGCCCTCCCTTCCCCCCCC
>NW_021263244.1:0-4336 GCF_002162155.2 Triticum dicoccoides
CTTGACGGACCACAAGAGTAATAGGCATCGATAAACGAACGCACGCATACTCTTGACTATCAATTGATAGACGAGGGTCAGAATGCAACTAAAGAGAACAACTCAAAGGAACATATAATTTTCTGAGTTGTGGATGCATAGATTAGTATGTCGAACCAAGTTCAACATATTTCTTCCGGATAACCCATGCAGAAAGGTAGAACTGGCAGAGTCACGATTTATGAATGGAGAACTCCTCAAGAATAATCCTGTTGTGATATTTCAGTTCAACGAGGAACTTCTGCCATAAGTAGTTCATGGTATTTGGAAGAAGAAGATACCACGGACTTCAAGGACTATCGCAAAGGTTACTAATATCCTAAAGGCGCTAGCAATTACTATCAACATGAAGTAGGTAGAGTGAATCTCGGGTTCAAGAACCCAGGAACAGAATACCTATTACTAAGTAGCATCACGGGATGCTTACGAGAATGATGGCCAGAATCTTCACACTGGGAACACAAAACATTGCTAGATTACTAGGTGACTCCCTAAAACACCTAGGGTCATAATAGTAGCTCCAACATATATGTCAAGGCAATAAAGTACCTCAACTCACTGATTTGTGTGATTAGTCTGACCAAAGGCACATCGGAAACAGGAGGAAGGGATTTGCAATTGCATCCGACTATTTAGAAACCTGGGATGACTCGGACAGCATAACGGCTGTAAATGCTCAAAAGATTGGAGACATGCTACAAAAATGGTGGCATAGCCACTCAGAAGCACAATATCAAGGTTCCGTGATCAACAGTTAACATACAGAAGTCGTAGGAACTGAACTCAAGCTTAAATCCAACAATCTTATAAGTCTACGGATTAGTAACGCGTGATCCTGATAGAAAGAAGAGATGGCCTAGTTCCTTAACCCCGCAGGAAGATAAGATGACTCAGATCAGAAGGGCATAAGGTATAAGGAGTAAAAGAGCCTTACGTTCCATCCCACAATCAATTCCCTTATATAACTAAAGAATTTCTAGACTCAACTTCGACCAGTTTGGCTTGGTAATCCTACAGGCAGTCAAGCTCTGATACCAATGCTGTCAGGACCCCGACTCAATGCCACATCGATCTAGCATGTAACACCTCATATCACTTTGCGGCCTCACGCACGGTATCCCCACGGGTGTCGCCTTACCTTAGCCCGGGACCGTTTGCGCCTTTTGGCACACGTATATGACAGTGTCGCTAGCATCCATATGATAAGGAGCCCGGGCTGACATGGCTAGTCGTAAACCCAAAGTGGCACAGACTTACAGGGACAGGCATCCATGACCCAGCATCGAACGTGTCGGTCATCAGCAAGTGAATCCAGGCTGTAGCACTGGGCTAGCAGGACTCCGGTGAACCGGGCTGTAGCGGGCTAACAGGACTCCGGTATTCATCGCGTGACATTTCCCCGAAGGGACAGACACAGGAACGAAGAAGGACACATGCCGGCCAGCCTAAGTGTCCCGGAGCAGTAGCAAGCTACCATGGCTCGGTGGAAACACTAGGAGACATTTCCCGGTAAGAGAGGCTACCAAGGACAAACAACTAGGTTGTCAGATCTCACACATACCAAGCATTTCAATAACATACACACAATATGCTCGATATGTGCAAATACAACATGGCATCACAACATGACTCTACAACTCAAGTATTTTAATCAATAGGCTCCAAGGAGCGAGATATTACAAACATGGGTCTCATGACCCAGCACTCAGAGCATACAAGTCAAAGCACAAGCGGAAGCTATCATGTCTGAGTACAGACATCTATAAATGAAAAAGGCTGAGAAGCCTGACTATCTACCAAATCCTGCCGAGGGCACAAGATCGTAGCTGAGGTATCAAGCTAAACGTCGAAGTCCATGTGGAACTACTAGCGAGACCGAAGTCTCTCTGCAAAAACATAAAATAGGCAAACGTGAGTACAAATGTACCCAGCAAGACTTACATCAGAACTATCTACATATGCATCATTATCAACAAAGGGATGGTGGGGTTTAACTGCAGCAAGCCAGCTTTGACTCGGTGGCTATCCTGAACTACGACTGCAAGCGACTCTTTTGAGGTGGCGCACACGAGTCCACATATTCACCATATCAATACACCACTATGGATCCGCTCCCGTCTCCCTACGAGAACGCCATCCATAGCACTCACGCTTATCTTGCGTATTTTAGGGTATCCACTTTCACTTGTCTATGAACTGATATAAGCAACCCAGAAGTCCTTTACCGTGGACACGGCTATTCGAATAGATGATGTTAACCCTGCAGGGGTGTACTTCTTCATACATGTTTCCACCACTTAGCGTCTGCACACGACATGTGCTCGGCAGACTTCAAGCGAAAGCCGACGTGGGTGTAGACCACGACCTACCTAAACACTCAAGTCTCTAGTCCAGGTTTATCGCCTATTCGGGTTCCATCCATGAGGAGATCCGGCCGGAGTTTCGCTCACAGCCCCAAACGATGTGAACAGGGTTCCGTGACACCAAACGGGCGCCCGGTATACCCGGCCACGTGCCTACCGCATCACAGCCCACCCCTACGGTCAGCGCTGTCCACGGCCTCCAGCATACTACAAACACCAGAAACTACTTGCAACTCCTGGACAGAGGACAAGGGTGAATAAGAAGTCGAGCGGGGTCATATTTCAGGGCCCAATGTATGGTAGTAGCTGAATCATGGATCACAAACACAGAACTCAGTTCCTGAGGATGGCTTCAATGAGACAACCCACCATGTACTCCTACATGGCCTCTCACCGACACCTTTTACCAAATCGTGTTCACACACTTAGCTCACACACAGTAGGACATGTTCACACGCCTCTGATACATCCCCGATGAATCAGACCTGACTCGACTCTAAGCAGTAGCAGGCATGACAAACAAGCATGAATGAGTAGGCACAACAGGGCTCAAACAACTCCTACTCATGCTAGTGGGTTTCATCTATTTACTGTGGCAATGACAGGTCATGCAAAGGATAAAGGGGTTCAGCTACCGCAGCAAGTAACAGATGAATCGTTGTTGTCCTAATGCAGTAAAAGAGAGCAGGAGCGAGAGAGTGGGATTGTATCGGAATGAACAAGGGGGTTTTGCTTGCCTGGCACTTCTGAAGATAACATTGAGTCTTCATCAGTGTCAACGATCACATCATCGGTATCACGTCTATCGAGAAGGGACAAATACCGGCAACACAGAAGGGAACACAATCAATGCAATGCACAATATGATGCATGATCATGACATGGCAAAATGAATGTGTTTTGGGCTAATGCAACTAGCAACAGATTAAATGAAGTTGGTTTGAATACAAGATTCAAATTCAAACTCCATATGTGATTATTTAAATGCCCTTTATATGATTTGTGCTAAACAGCATCTATAAGTTGTTCTAACATGCATGAAAATGGTACAGATGGATTCCTTGAATTTTTCTGATAATTTTTCATATATAATTTATTTCATTTGGAGTTACGGTTAATTTTCTATGATTTATTGAAGTTTATACAATTTTCTGAAATTTCCTGAATAATAATAAATCCAGAAAATACTTATTGCGTCAGCATTGCGTCACTATGACGTCAGCAGGTCAACAAATGCTGCTGCTGGTCAAACCTGACCAGTGGGGTCCACTGGTCAGTGACTGGGGCTGGTTAGTGCCGCTGACGGGTGGGCCCAGTCAACGACCACGTCAGCACGGTCAAACTGATGCGTGGGGCCACTGCAATTAGACTAAACTAAACAGAAAAATATACTAATCCTAATTAGACGCAGGGGCCCACATGGCAGTGGCTCATAGGGTGATTAGCCCCTAACTAAGTGGCCACATCGGCCCGCCGGAGTTTGGCCGGCGGTGACCACTGAGCACGGCGGGGGCACGCCGGACTTGCGCTAGGGGCATCGGATTCGCGCGCTGAGGGCACCGGGGCGTAGCCCGGGCTCTCCCGCATCTGATGGGGTAGGTGGGAGGCTGCGGGGACGCCGGGGCTCGTCGGAGCGGAGCTCGCGGCGGCGCCGGAGTTCGGGTGGTAACGGGTTAGCTGCTGCGGCATGCAAACGGGAGGGGGCTTGCGCTAGGAATGCTCTATGGAACGCTGCGAACGCGTTAGGCTCGCCGGGGTGACCAAATGGTCACCGGAGCTACGTCGACGACGAGCTCGGGCGGCGGCGTGCTACGGCCATCTATGAAATGGCGGCTACGGCGAGCGGCAAGCCACGGGGTTAGGGGCAAAACGTACAGGAGCTCACGGTGGTTCGGATGAGGTAGATGACGAGCTCGGGGAGGCGGAGACGACGG
>NW_021263245.1:0-4469 GCF_002162155.2 Triticum dicoccoides
GGGGGGGGAAGGGAGGGCAGCCCCATCTAAGCCTTGGCGCCTCCCTCTCCCTCCCGTGAACAATCTCCCTCCTCCCGCAGCGCTTGGCGAAGCCCTGTTGGAATCCCGCTACTTCCACCACCAAGCCGTCGTGCTGCTGGATCTCCATTAACCTCTCCTTCCCCCTTGCTGGATCAAGAAGGAGGAGACGTCGCTGCTCCGTACGTGTTTGAACGCGGAGGTGTCGTCCGTTCGGTGCTAGGATCATCGGTGATTTGGATCAAGACGAGTACGACTCCATCAACCCCGTTCTCTTGAACGCTTCCGCGCGCGATCTACAAGGGTATTTAGATCCACTCCTCCCTCGTTGCTAGATGACTCCATAGATTGATCTTGGTGACACGTAGGAAAATTTTGAATTTCTGCTACGTTCCCCAACAGGGTAGGAGTCCAAATCCTCCTTCCATGCGTAGGTGCCCAAAGAGGAATTTTCCCTCCTCGCTGGCTGCCCTCTCCCTCTCCTTTAATATATATATACTAGGGTTTTTGTCCATTGAGATATACAAGTTTTGGAACCTCCTCTACTTCTCCTAGTTCTAGTTCTACTTGGTCCTAGTTGACTAATTAGAACTAGGTTAATCTTCTTGTCCTCATAATTAGAAGGCCTGTGTGATTCTAACCTCCTTCCTCTAATTCTCCGGTGATGATTAGCTCTGGACGGCCAAGCGTTGTCGGATCATGAAGGCTGCACGCTTGCAACCAAGTAGATAGGTCGTGCTTTAGGTCATCGGTTCGAGGGACTGTTTGTGGCGGTATGATGAATCGTTCATCGTCGGTTCGAGGGACTCCATGTATGATATACACCGACACGTTGTTCTTCCACCGTAACTAGGTGACAGTAACAATTGTGATCCCAACCCGTTATGCATCTTCATATCTTGGGTAATCGTAGGCGCGAATTTTTTTGTTTTCTACTGTGTTTCCCAACAGCCAAAAACGGAAACAGAAAGCCTTGTGTACTGGACCGGCCCACTTCGCTCGATCTCGAGCATTGCATGTGCGTTGTGGCGACAATTTGCCGCAACGAGCGGCAATAGAGAAAACGAATCGTATTCGCTGTTCATTTCGTCGCAATGTCGACGCCCGCAGCGAATGAGTGATCTAGCTTGGCCGCCCTGTTAAGGCGTTCAACTGATCCATTTGTGAGAACCTTCTAGGAGGTTCTTGACCTGGTTTTGGAAACCTTCTAGAATATTTGTGAACAATATTTCTATTTTGGTTGTTTATTTACATGTTTTTTGGATTTTTTTCTTGGATCTTTTTTTTCTTTTTTCTGTTTATTCATTGTAAAAATAAAAAATATCAGAAAATTTTAAGTGCTTTGGAAAATTGTTCATTTTTCCAAAAAAATATGAATTTCCAAAACTATACGTGTTTTAAAAAAACACAAATTGAAAATGTGTTAAAAATTTATTTGTGTTTTCAAAAAATAATCTGATTTCTAGAAATTGTTCGCATTTATCAAATGCTCAAAAATAGAAAATGTTTGAAATTATGAAAGTTGTTTTCTTTTTGAAAAATGGATCCAAGTTCCAAATATTGTTTGCTTTTTAAAAAAGTTCACATTTTCATAAAAATCTGGCATTTTAATATGTCACTTTTAGAAACTATTTTTTGAAAAAGAAAGAAAAAAGCAATAAAGAAAAGAACCATTGCAGTTCCGAGCGGGTAGAGTAACATGCTGCTACAGTAAGATGCTAGGGATATATCGCTAGATGGGCCGGCCTGTGGGTCGGGTCACTGTCTGCCCAGCAATCCGCAAATAGGAGCTCCGGTAAAAATGTCTAAAAATAATTAAATTTTAATGAACAATTTCAATGTTGGCCCACCCTGGTCAATTGGGCACGATCCTCCGTTGAGGTCTTTAGGCACGGTCACTAGCATCTCACTATTATCTCTACTGCTTAAAAAGAACATAAGGTTTTCATTTTACCTCTCTTTCGTCTAACCTTCTTTATATAAATAGTTCTGGGAACTTGCACTTATCATTCAGACTCATGCATCTAAATACAAAGTACGCTGCTAATTAATCCATCAGCAGATAAAGGTTATAGGGAAGTAGAATATTTTATCTGAATGCCGGTATACTGCTAATTGTTCTAGACTGATTTCGTAGTACTGTGGGCTTGGATAGCCAGACATGGTGAAAAACTGTCTGAAATCAGTCAACACAAATTGCTCTTTGGTGGAGTCAGTCGGGCAGAGGAGGAGATGCAGATGTAGTTTCGTTGCTGGGAGGTGATGGCGAGGATGCCTTTTGATGTCAATAATGAAAAAGAGATTGCCAGAGATACCAAGCTGATGCTGGAGACGACACGATGCGCCTCCACTGTTTAGAGGTGGAATTTAGTGAGGCGGGGATAGTCGCCCAGTCTGCAGCGTCGTTGCTTCTGGGCAGCACGGTCGTGATGGTGGTGCTCGGGCTTAGGCGCATCGAGGCTGCAGGGTAGCTGCGATGTCCCGAGGCATGTGCTTCTCATCTTGAGGGCGGATCACACCAGTGCGTCTGGATCCATGGGGCGGCGGCTTGCAGCAGAGGAACTCCATCCTTGAAATTCACCGCCTGCATGTGGATTTGCATGCACCAGTTGTATTATCGTCAATTGATCAGTTTGGATTGTCATGAACACGCATTCTATGTTACACGGTTGTGTTAACTACAATCAACAAATTAATCAAAATACCAAAAGGAGGAGGATGAAGATAATTACCGGATTCATATAGTTGATTGATCCATTAAAATCGGATCATCTCAATGTATACACATCAAACACATTCAGCTGTGCATCAAAGGCGCATCCCCGCGCTAGCCACGTCCTCACGGGTACGACAAAGAGAAGCCTTCCCTTCCTGACGAAGCGACCTTATCGAGCCCCACCACTTTTCCTTTTTGTCTCAAGCAATCTCCCCTCTCCTCTCCTCATTTTCTCTTCCCCGTGTAGGGTTGCCGCCGCCACCGCCCCATCGGCACATCCAAGCTCCTCCGGCGCCCGCTCCTTCGTCGGGAGGACGAGACCATGGTGGCGACGGACGATGAGGAGGGGGCGTCCAGGTCGACGAGAAGCTGCGATTTAGCGCCGCCGCCGCCTCTTAGCACGCAACCTCTCCTTTCCTATCTCCTCTGCAGCTCCCCTGTTCCTCCGGTGGCATCGAACCCCATAGTCATCTCCTACTTCCCTCTCTTATTCCCCTGTGTGTCCGCGAGATGGGCCAAGCCGTCACACACGGCAAAGGGCGGCTGCAGCTACGGCTCCGACGCAGGCGCCGTGGAGGTGGAGGCGGAGCTGCGGCGGCTAATGGTGGACGGCCGCGTCAGCGACGTCAGCCTCGACGACTCGACGAGTTCCATCACCTTCACTGCTACGTCAGGTTCGTTGCTTGCTTGCCATTGGGTCCGATCGGCTCTGATTTGCTTGCTTGATTCGACGGTTCCACTCCGCGTGCATCGATCTGACATCTATTTGGATTTTGGATCTGCAACGTTTAGGAGGCTGGTCTAGATTAGGTTCGTTTCTTGGAGTATGACAAGCTGATGGTGATCCTCACTCTGACAAAATAACGAAACATTCAGTGCTGGAGCTTCCAAAGGTAAGTTCGCCTACTGATCTGTTTCGTCTCTTAAAATAAGACTACCCTGTTTCACAAATTGTTTTGTAACTTGTGAATGTGGTTTAGGATATCTATTTTTCTGTTATAAGTGTGAAAAGTGGAGTGGTATAGCCATTATACTCCAAGTTAGTTTACTGAAATCTGGCCATGGATAAACAGGGCTTTTATCTTGAGCTGCTGCAGCATACTACTATGATCAAGATGGAAAGTCAAGTGCTTATTGATCAAAGAAATAGCAGCATAATAAGTGTGCACTTTTAGAGTTTCAGACTAAAAGAACTGGGATTCAGTTTCGATGAACTTTGTTTTTGAACTGTAGTTTTGATGAACCTGAGCGCAAGTATTGTACTTTACTACATTGTTGATTTTTTTACTGCAGCTAGGTTTCTTCAAGAAATCTCTGCAAAAGAAAACGCTTCTGTGAGAGCAAATAGATTACATGCTCCTGTTGCACACACACACACACACACACACACACACACACACACACACACATATATATATATATATATATATATATAGGACTCCTCTTTTATACTCCCGGATGTATGTACTCCTACTCTTATTGGATCGGGTTAGTTGAGAGATCTAGGGACGCATCCAAGTTGAAACAAACCAGCCATGCTACTTAAAAAAAACTAATTTGTTTCCTATTTACTCAGTAACTACTCCAACCAGCCGTGCCACTCATTCAAAACGTAAGCTATTCTTTCTTGGTTTTTTCAGTGTAACCGGGGTGGTATATTATTTTATGGTGTATATACTAGTTGCCAGGTTAGGGGTATATAATATTACAATCACTGAGGTATATACATTTTTTT
>NW_021263246.1:0-1106 GCF_002162155.2 Triticum dicoccoides
CCCCCCCTGTTTAACCTGTGACGCTGACATATGGGTCCCACAGGTCAGTTTGACCTGGACGGCGCCCGTTGACCTGCTGACGTCACTATGAGGTCATGCTGACGCAATAATTCCTTTCTGGAATTAAAATAAATTAGGAAATAATTTATAAATTCCAGAAAATGGTATAAACTTCTAAAAATCATAGAAATTCAACCGTAACTCCAAATTAAATAATTTATATATGAAAAATTATCAGAAAAATTCAAGGAATCCATCTGTACCATTTTCATGCATGTTAGAACAACTTATAGCTGCTGTTTAGCACAAATCAATTAAATGGCATTTGAATAATCACATATGGAGTTTAAATTTGAATCTTGTATTCAAACCAACTTCATTTAATCTGTTGCTAGTTGCATTAGCTCAAAACACATTCATTTTGCCATGTCATGATCATGCATCATATTGTGCATTGCATTGATTGTGTTCCCTTCGGTATTGCCGGTATTTGTCCCCTCTCGATAGACGTGATACCGATGATGTGATCGTTGACACTGATGAAGACTCAATGTTATCTTCAGAAGTGCCAGGCAAGCAAAACCCCCTTGTTCATTCCGATAAAATCCTACTCTCTCGCTCCTGCTCTCTTTTAATGCATTAGGACAACACCGATTCATCTGTTACTTGCTGCGGTAGTTGAACCCCTTTATCCTTTGCATGACCTGTCATTGCCACAGTAAATAGATGAAACCCACTAGCATGAGTAGGAGTTGTTTGAGCCCTGTTGTGCCTACTCATTCATGCTTGTTTGTCATGCCTGCTACTGCTTAGAGTCGAGTCAGGTCTGATTCATCCGGGATGAATCAGAGGTGTGTGAACATGTCCTACTGTGTGTGAGCTAAGTGTGTGAACACGATTTGGTAAAAGGTGTCGGTGAGAGGCCATGTAGGAGTACATGGTGGGTTGTCTCATTGAAGCCGTCCTTAGGAACTGAGTTCTGTGTTTGTGATCCATGATTCAGCTACTACCATACATTGGGCCCTGAAATATGACCCCGCTCGACTTCTTATTCACCCTAGTCCTCTGTCCAGGAGTTGCAAGTAGTTTCTGGTGTTTGTAGCTTA
>NW_021263247.1:0-2911 GCF_002162155.2 Triticum dicoccoides
TGCTTGATCAAGAATGGGAACCGGGTACTCTCGGTATGTGAGGTTATCTTGGAGATCAAGCGTTTCGTGGTCCACTCCGCGGATGGGATCCGAGAAGCAACGCCTGAGTTGAGAGACGTGGAAGACATCATGAACTCGAGAAAGATGTGGGCGTAGTTCCAACTGGTAGGCAACCTCTCCTCGTTTAGCGAGAATACGAAAAGGACCAATGTAACGAGGAGCCAACTTGCCCTTGATACCGAAACGATGGGTACCCTTCAAGGGAGTAACCCGAAGGTAGGCCTTTTCGCCAACTTCATAAGTCATATCCTTATGATGACGATCGTACTGGCTTTTCTGACGAGATTGGGCTGTTTTCAAATTCTCACGAATGATGTGAACTTGCTCTTCTGCCTCCTGGATCATGTCCGGTCCAAAGAATTGTCTTTCACCGGTTTCTGACCAGTTCAAAGGTGTTCGACATCTTCGTCCATAGAGAACCTCAAAAGGAGCTTTCTTGAGGCTGGATTCGTAGCTATTGTTATAAGAAAACTCGGCGAAAGGAAGACATTTCTCCCAATCCATACCGAATGAGATAACGCAAGCTCTAAGCATGTCTTCGAGAATTTGATTGACCCGTTCCACCTGACCACTCGACTGAGGGTGGAAAGCGGTACTGAAGGAAAGATGGGTTCCCATGGCAGTTTGGAAACTCTCCCAGAAATGAGAAGTGAAAAGACTGCCACGGTCTGAATTGATCTCTAGTGGAACGCCATGGAGTGATACTATTCGAGAAATGTATAAATCAGCAAGCTGACTAACAATGATACTCTCTCGAACAGGAAGGAAGTGAGCCACTTTGGAAAGACGATCAACGACTATGAAGATAGCGTTATTCCCTCTCTTGGTCCTGGGAAAGCCGGTGATGAAGTCCATACCAACTTTATCCCATTTCCATTCAGGAATAGCTAAAGGCTGAAGGGTGCTAGCAGGTCTTTGATGCTCTGCCTTAACGCGACGACAAACGTCACATTTAGCAATGAATTCAGCGATTTCTCTCTTCATCCTAGTCCACCAGAACCTCTGGCGTAGGTCCTGATACATCTTAGTACTACCGGGATGAATCGTGAGAGGAGATTCATGCGCCTCCTTAAGAATCAGTTGTCGAAGATGTTGATTCTTGGGAACCACCAAGCGATTCTCAAAGAAAACAACACCACGATCATCCATAGAGAAACATCCACCAACTCCCTTCTTAATGTTTCTCTTGATCCGGGAAATTCCCGTGTCTTGCTTTTGAGCTGCGATAATCTGATCCTTAAGATCAGGTTTCGCCACCAGGGTAGAAAGGAATCCGTGAGGAGCAATGTGAAGATTAAGCTTACAGAATTCCTCATGGAGAAGTGGTTGGCCTTGCTACAGCATGAGATTGTTGCAATAGGATTTACGGCTTAGAGCATCAGCCATGACATTGGCTTTGCCTGGGGTGTAGGTAATCCCTAGATCATAATCTGTGATTAACTCCAACCAACGTCTTTGCCTAAGGTTTAGATCCGGTTGGGTGAAGATATACTTGAGACTCTGGTGATCAGTGTAGATCTCGCAACGTTTACCAAGAAGGTAATGTCGCCAGGTCTTGAGTGCATAGACTACGGCTGCAAGCTCTAGATCATGTGTAGGATAATTCTCCTCATGTGGATGCAACTGTCGAGAGGCATAGGCAATCACATGACGATCCTGCATAAGAATGCAACCTAGTCCCTGTCATGAGGCGTCACAATAGATAACAAAGTCCTTTGTGAAATCCGGTGGCACAAGTATGGGAGCAGAAGTCAAGCGTCTTTTCAGTTCCTGAAAACTGTGCTCACACTGTGGGGACCACTCGAACTTTTTATCTTTCTTGAGAAGTTCCGTGAGGGGTTTGGCTACTTTGGAGAAGTTTTCAACAAAGCGGCGACAATAGCTGGCTAGACCAAGGAAACTCCTAACTTGTTTAACGGTCTCAGGTGGAGTCCAATCGAGAACAGCCTGAACTCTCTCGGGATTGACAGCAATGCCCTTACCAGAGATTACGTGGCCTAGGTAGGTCACTTCTGGCAACCAAAATTCACACTTGGAGAACTTGGCATAAAGGCGGTGCTCTCTGGGTTTTTCTAACACAAGTCTAAGATGTTCGGCATGCTCTTCCTCGTTCTTCGAGTAAATAAGAATATCATCGAGGTAAACCACGACGAACTTATCTAAGTACTCCATGAAGATCAAGTTCATCAAGCGGGAGAATGTAGTTGGAGCGTTGGTTAGACCAAAGGACATGACGGTGTACTCGTACTGACCATAACGAGTAACAAAGGCTGTCTTGGGAATGTCCCCGTTTCTGATCTTAATTTGGTGGTATCCTAACCTCAAATCCATCTTGGAGAAGACTGAGGATCCAGCGAGCTGATCATACATGTTGTTGATCCTGGGGAGCGGATACTTGTTCTTTATCGTGACCAAATTAACGGGACGATAATCTACAACCATCCGGTCCGTACCATCCTTCTTCTTAACAAAGAGGACGGGGCAAGCCCAAGGAGAAGAACTAGGACAGATGAAACCCTTTTGCAAGGACTCATCAAGTTGTTTCTTAAGCTCGGCTAGTTCTAAGGGTGCCATCTTGTAAGGTCTCCTAGAGATTGGAGCTGTTCCTGGGATAAGATCTATGACGAACTCTACATCTCTGTCAGGTGGAACACCTGGCAGTTCCTCTGGAAAAACATCCGGAAAGTCACAGACTACCGGAATATCTTCAAGGTCAGGAAGAGGGCTGGCATTAAGAGAATAGAGCTGACGCTTTGCAACTCTAGTGGGGACAGTGACTATCTTGCCAGATGGGTGTGTAAGCTGAACAGATCTTGTGTAACAATCAATCTTGGCATGATGAGCTGTCATC
>NW_021263248.1:0-1124 GCF_002162155.2 Triticum dicoccoides
TCATCATCATCATCATCATCATCATCATCATCATCATCATCATCATCATCATCATCATATATAGCGTGAAGCTCCTGCCTGATGCCCATTGATTTCAAGTCTGCCCTTGCTTTCGGCCCATCTTTGGTCCTCTCTGGCATGTTGAGCAGGGTACCAAGCAGACTCTCGCACACGTTCTTCGTGATATGCATGACATCAAGGCTGTGAGGCACACGGTGGATCTTCCAGTACGGCAAGTCCCAGAAAACAGACCTCGTTTTCCATACCTTCAGCAGCGGCTCTGGCGCCTTTCGCTTCTTTCCCGGCTCTGGCGCCTTTTGCTTCTTTCCCGGCAGTGGGCAGTCTTTCCAATTTTTCAATAGCTTGTCTATTTCCTCGCCGCTCCTCGTACACGGGCGTTTTCGGGGTTCGGTTTCACCATCGAACAGATCCTTGCGTTTCCTCCACGGGTCATCGTCGTGAAGCCACCTTCGATGTCCCATGAACACGGTTTTCGAAGACCCGGGATCTCTATCTAGCTGGCGATACGTTGTGTCATCCATGCACCTTACGCATCCAGAAAATCCGTGGACTACCTGCCCCGCAAGATATCCGTAACCGAGATAGTCGTGCACCGTCGTGAGCAGTGCGGCTCTCATAGGGAAATATTCTTTCTCTGCAGCGTCCCACGTATTGGCTGGCGTTTTCCACAGCGTGTCAAGCTCCTCTTTCAGCAGCCCCAGATACAGATTGATGTCGTTCCCTGGTTGTTTCAGCCCTTCAATTAGCATACTCATGTGAATGTACTTCCTCTTCATGCACAACCAGGGGGGAAGGTTGTACATCCACACAAACACAGGCCAGGTGCTATGTGTGCTTCTCTGGCTGCCAAACGGATTGACTCCATCGGTGCTCGCGCCCAGCACGATGTTCCTTGGATCGTTCCCAAATTCTGGGTATTCGAAGTTCAATGCTTGCCACTGGCTCGCATCCTTAGGGTGACTCAGCATCTTGTCTTTTTTATCTATCTCCGGATCATTTGCGTCATCTTCTCGCTTCTTCTCCTCCCTATCCGCGTGCCAACGCAGGAGCTTTGCTACCTTAGGATCCGCGAAATACCGCTGCAGACGAGGAGTGATCGGAAA
>NW_021263249.1:0-7619 GCF_002162155.2 Triticum dicoccoides
GGTTCATCAATCGTGGAAATCACATCGGGACCCCAAAACTGAGTAATAATCCAAGAAACGGGCCAGAATCGGCCAAAACTGCGAGACTTGACGACCAACACGAAAGCACACCTTGGGGTTCGACAACAATGGAAATCGCTTTAGGACCCTAAAACGGTGAGTAATTGTCCACGAAAGGGACATAATCGACAAAAACCGCGATTGTTGATGACCGAAACATAAATGCACCAGGGGTTCGTCAATCGTGGAAATCCCCCCGGGACCCGAAACTGCGAGTAATAGTCCACAAAACGGGCCAGAATCGGCCAAAACTGCGAGTGTTGATGAACGACACGTAAGTGCATCTTTGGGTTCAACAACTATGGAAATCGCTTCGGGACCCCAAAAAGGTGAGTGATAGTCCATGAAACGGGTCAGAATTGGCCAGAACTATGAGTGTTGACGACGGGCACGTAAACGCACCCCCGGGATCGTGAATCGTGGAAATCGCTCTGGGACCCCAAAACGGTGAGTAATAGTCCACGAGACGGACCAGAATTGGGCAAAATGGTGAGTGTTGATAACCGACACATAAACGCACCCCGAGGATCGCAAATCGTGTAAATCGCTCTAGGACCCCAAAACGGTGAGTAATAGTGCACCAAACGGACCAGAATCGGCCAAAACTGCGATTGTTGATGACCGACACGTAAGCGCACCGTAGGGTTTGTCAATCGTGGAAATCACTTCGGGATGCCAAAACTGTGTAATAGTTCAAAAACGGGCCAAAATCGGCCAAAACTGCGAGTCTTGACGACCAACACGCAAGCACACCTTGGGGTTCGACAAAAATGGAAATCTCTTTGGGACCCCAAAACGGTGAGTAATAGTCCACGAAATGAGTCGGAATCAACAAAACCTGCGAGTGTTGATGACCGACACGTAAACGCACCCAGAGGTTCGTCAGTCGTGGAAATCACTCCGGGACCCCAAACAGTGAGTAATAGTCCACGAGACGGCCAGAATTGGCCAAAATTGTGAGTGTTGATGACCGACACATAAACGCACCCCCGGGGTTCATCAATCGTGGAAATCACATCGGGACCCCAAAACTGAGTAATAATCCAAGAAACGGGCCAGAATCGGCCAAAACTGCGAGACTTGACGACCAACACGAAAGCACACCTTGGGGTTCGACAACAATGGAAATCGCTTTAGGACCCTAAAACGGTGAGTAATAGTCCACGAAAGGGACATAATCGACAAAAACCGCGATTGTTGATGACCGAAACATAAATGCACCAGGGGTTCGTCAATCGTGGAAATACCCCCGGGACCCGAAACTGCGAGTAATAGTCCACAAAACGGGCCAGAATCGGCCAAAACTGCGAGTGTTGATGAACGACACGTAAGTGCATCTTTGGGTTCAAAAACTATGGAAATCGCTTCGGGACCCCAAAAAGGTGAGTGATAGTCCACGAAACGGGTCAGAATTGGCCAGAACTATGAGTGTTGACGACGGGCACGTAAACGCACCCCCGGGATCGTGAATCGTGGAAATCGCTCTGGGACCCCAAAACGGTGAGTAATAGTCCACGAGACGGACCAGAATTGGGCAAAATGGTGAGTGTTGATAACCGACACATAAAAGCACCCTGGGGATCGCAAATCGTGTAAATCGCTCTAGGACCCCAAAACGGTGAGTAATAGTGCACCAAACGGACCAGAATCGGCCAAAACTGCGATTGTTGATGACCGACACGTAAGCGCACCGTAGGGTTTGTCAATCGTGGAAATCACTTCGGGATGCCAAAACTGTGTAATAGTTCAAAAACGGGCCAAAATCGGCCAAAACTGCGAGTCTTGACGACCAACACGCAAGCACACCTTGGGGTTCGACAAAAATGGAAATCTCTTTGGGACCCCAAAACGGTGAGTAATAGTCCACGAAACGAGTCGGAATCAACAAAACCTGCGAGTGTTGATGACCGACACGTAAACGCACCCAGAGGTTCGTCAGTCGTGGAAATCACTCCGGGACCCCAAAACAGTGAGTAATAGTCCACGAGACGGCCAGAATTGGCCAAAATTGTGAGTGTTGATGACCGACACATAAACGCACCCCCGGGGTTCATCAATCGTGGAAATCACATCGGGACCCCAAAACTGAGTAATAATCCAAGAAATGGGCCAGAATCGGCCAAAACTGCGAGACTTGACGACCAACACGAAAGCACACCTTGGGGTTCGACAAAATGGAAATCGCTTTAGGACCCTAAAACGGTGAGTAATAGTCCACGAAAGGGACATAATCGACAAAAACCGCGATTGTTGATGACCGAAACATAAATGCACCAGGGGTTCGTCAATCGTGGAAATACCCCCGGGACCCGAAACTGCGAGTAATAGTCCACAAAACGGGCCAGAATCGGCCAAAACTGCGAGTGTTGATGAACGACACGTAAGTGCATCTTTGGGTTTAAAAACTATGGAAATCGCTTCGGGACCCCAAAAAGGTGAGTGATAGTCCACGAAACGGGTCAGAATTGGCCAGAACTATGAGTGTTGACGACGGGCACGTAAACGCACCCCCGGGATCGTGAATCGTGGAAATCGCTCTGGGACCCGAAAACGGTGAGTAATAGTCCACGAGACGGACCAGAATTGGGCAAAATGGTGAGTGTTGATAACCGACACATAAAAGCACCCTGGGGATCGCAAATCGTGTAAATCGCTCTAGGACCCCAAAACGGTGAGTAATAGTGCACCAAACGGACCAGAATCGGCCAAAACTGCGATTGTTGATGACCGACACGTAAGCGCACCGTAGGGTTTGTCAATCGTGGAAATCACTTCGGGATGCCAAAACTGTGTAATAGCTCAAAAACGGGCCAAAATCGGCCAAAACTGCGAGTCTTGACGACCAACACGCAAGCACACCTTGGGGTTCGACAAAAATGGAAATCTCTTTGGGACCCCAAAACGGTGAGTAATAGTCCACGAAACGGGTCAGAATCAACAGAACCTGCGAGCGTTGATGACCGACATGTAAACGCACCAAGAGGTTCGTCAATCGTGGAAATCACTCCGGGACCCCAAAACAGCGAGTAATAGTCCACGAGACGGCCAGAATTGGCCAAAATTGTGAGTGTTGATGACCGACACATAAACGCACCCCCGGGGTTCGTCAATCGTGGAAATCACTTCTGGACCCCAAAACTGAGTAATAGTCCAAGAAACGGGCCAGAATCGGCCAAAACTGCGAGACTTGACGACCAACACGTAAGCACACCTTGGGGTTCGACAGCAATGGAAATCGCTTTGGGACCCCAAAACGGTGAGTAATAGTCCATGAAAGGGACAGAATCGACAAAAACCGCGATTGTTGATGACCGAAACATAAACGCACTAGGGGTTCGTCAATCGTGGAAATCCCTCCGGGACCCGAAACAGCGAGTAATAGTCCACAAAACGGGCCAGAATCGGCCAAAACTTCGAGTGTTGATGAACGACACGTAAGTGCATCTTTGGGTTCAACAACTATGGAAATCGCTTCGGGACCCCAAAAAGGTGAGTAATAGTCCACGAAACGGGTCAGAATTGGCCAGAACTATGAGTGTTGACGACGGGCACGTAAACGCACCCCCGGGATCGTGAATCGTGGAAATCGCTCTGGGACCCCAAAACGGTGAGTAATAGTCCATGAGACAGACCAGAATTGGGCAAAATGGTGAGTGTTGATAACCGACACATAAACGCACCCCGGGGATCACAAATCGTGTAAATCGCTCTAGGACCCCAAAACGGTGAATAATAGTGCACCAAACGGACCAGAATCGGCCAAAACTGCGATTGTTGATGACCGACAAGTAAGCGCACCGTAGGGTTTGTCAATCGTGGAAATCACTTCGGGATGCCAAAACTGTGTAATAGTTCAAAAACGGGCCAAAATCGGCCAAAACTGCGAGTCTTGACGACCAACACGCAAGCACACCTTGGGGTTCGACAAAAATGGAAATCTCTTTGGGACCCCAAAACGGTGAGTAATAGTCCACGAAACGGGTCGGAATCAACAAAACCTGCGAGTGTTGATGACCGACACGTAAACGCACCCAGAGGTTCGTCAATCGTGGAAATCTCTCCGGGACCCCAAAACAGCGAGTAATAGTCCACGAGACGGCCAGAATTAACCAAAATTGTGAGTGTTGATGACCGACACATAAACGCACCCCCGGGGTTCGTCAATCGTGGAAATCACTTCGGGACCCCAAAACTGAGTAATAGTCCAAGAAACAGGCCAGAATCGGCCAAAACTGCGAGACTTGACGACCAACACGTAAGCACACATTGGGGTTCGACAACAATGGAAATCGCTTTAGGACCCAAAAACGGTGAGTAGTAGTCCACGAAAGGGACAGAATCAAAGAAAACCGCGATTGTTGATGACCGGAACATAAACGCACCAGGGGTTCGTCAATCATGGAAATCCCTCCGGGACCCGAAACAGCGAGTTATAGTCCACAAAACGGGCCAGAATCGGCCAAAACTGCGAGTGTTGATGAACGACACGTAAGTGCATCTTTCGGTTCAACAACTATGGAAATCGCTTCGGGACCCCAAAAAGGTGAGTGATAGTCCACGAAACGGGTCAGAATTGGCCAGAACTATGAGTGTTGACGACGGGCACGTAAACGCACCCCCGGGATCGTGAATCGTGGAAATCGCTCTGGGACCCCAAAACGGTGAGTAATAGTCCACGAGACGGACCAGAATTGGGCAAAATGGTGAGTGTTGATAACCGACACATAAACGCACCCCGGGGATCGCAAATCGTGTAAATCGCTCTAGGACCCCAAAACGGTGAGTAATAGTGCACCAAACGGACCAGAATCGGCCAAAACTGCGATTGTTGATGACCGACACGTAAGCGCACCGTAGGGTTTGTCAATCGTGGAAATCACTTCGGGATGCCAAAACTGTGTAATAGTTCAAAAACGGGCCAAAATCGGCCAAAACTGGGAGTCTTGACGACCAACACGCAAGCACACCTTGGGGTTCGACAAAAATGGAAATCTCTTTGGGACCCCAAAACGGTGAGTAATAGTCCACGAAAGGGACAGAATCGACAAAAACCGCGAGTGTTGATGACCGAAACATAAACGCACCAAGGGTTCGTCAATCGTGGAAATCCCTCCGGGACCCGAAACAGCGAGTAATAGTCCACAAAACGGGCCAGAATTGGCCAAAATTGTGAGTGTTGATGACCGACACATAAACGCACCCCCGGGGTTCGTTAATCGTGGAAATCACTTCTGGACCCCAAAACTGAGTAATAGTCCAAGAAACGGGCCAGAATCGGCCAAAACTATGAGTGTTGACGACGGGCACGTAAACGCACCCCCGGGATCGTGAATCGTGGAAATCGCTCTGGGACCCCAAAACAGTGAGTAATAGTCCACGAGACGGACCAGAATTGGGCAAAATGGTGAGTGTTGATAACCGACACATAAAAGCACCCCGGGGATCGCAAATCGTGTAAATCGCTCTAGGACCCCAAAACGGTGAGTAATAGTGCACCAAACGGACCAGAATCGGCCAAAACCGCGATTGTTGATGACCGACACGTAAGCGCACCGTAGGGTTTGTCAATCGTGGAAATCACTTCGGGATGCCAAAACTGTGTAATAGTTCAAAAACGGGCCAAAATCGGCCAAAACTGCGAGTCTTGACGACCAACACGCAAGCACACCTTGGGGTTCGACAAAAATGGAAATCTCTTTGTGACCCCAAAACGGTGAGTAATAGTCCACGAAACGGGTCGGAATCAACAAAACCTGCGAGTGCTGATGACCAACATGTAAACGCACCCAGAGGTTCGTCAATCGTGGAAATCACTCCGGGACCCCAAAACAGCGAGTAATAGTCCACGAGACGACCAGAATTGGCCAAAAATTGTGAGTGTTGATGACCGACACATAAACGCACCCCCGGGGTTCGTCAATCGTGGAAATCACTTCGGGACCCCAAAACTGAGTAATAGTCCAAGAAACGGGCCAGAATCGGCCAAAACTGCGAGACTTGACGACCAACACGTAAGCACACCTTGGGGTTCGACAGCAATGGAAATCGCTTTAGGACCCCAAAACGGTGAGTAATAGTCCACGAAAGGGACAGAATCGACAAAAACCGCGATTGTTGATGACCGGAACATAAACGCACCAGGGGTTCGTCAATCGTGGAAATCCCTCCGGGACCCGAAACAGCGAGTAATAGTCCACAAAACGGGCCAAAATCGGCCAAAACTGCGAGTGTTGATGAACGACACGTAAGTGCATCTTTCGGTTCACCAACTATGGAAATCGCTTCGGGACCCCAAAAAGGTGAGTGATAGTCCACGAAACGGGACAGAATTGGCCAGAACTATGAGTGTTGACGACGGGCACGTAAACGCACCCCCGGGATCGTGAATCGTGGAAATCGCTCTGGGACCCCAAAACGGTGAGTAATAGTCCACGAGACGGACCAGAATTGGGCAAAATGGTGAGTGTTGATAACCGACACATAAACGGACCCCGGGGATCGCAAATCGTGTAAATCGCTCTAGGACCCCAAAACGGTGAGTAATAGTGCACCAAACGGACCAGAATCGGCCAAAACTGCGATTGTTGATGACCGACACGTAAGCGCACCTTAGGGTTTGTCAATCGTGGAAATCACTTCGGGATGCCAAAACTGTGTAATAGTTCAAAAACGGGCCAAAATCGGCCAAAACTGCGAGTCTTGACGACCAACACGCAAGCACACCTTGGGGTTCGACAAAAATGGAAATCTCTTTGGGACCCCAAAACGGTGAGTAATAGTCCACGAAACGAGTCGGAATCAACAAAACCTGCGAGTGTTGATGACCGACACGTAAACGCACCCAGAGGTTCGTCAGTCGTGGAAATCACTCCGGGACCCCAAAACAGTGAGTAATAGTCCACGAGACGGCCAGAATTGGCCAAAATTGTGAGTGTTGATGACCGACACATAAACGCACCCCCGGGGTTCATCAATCGTGGAAATCACATCGGGACCCCAAAACTGAGTAATAATCCAAGAAACGGGCCAGAATCGGCCAAAACTGCGAGACTTGACGACCAACACGAAAGCACACCTTGGGGTTCGACAACAATGGAAATCGCTTTAGGACCCTAAAACGGTGAGTAATAGTCCACGAAAGGGACAGAATCAAAGAAAACCGCGATTGTTGATGACCGGAACATAAACGCACCAGGGGTTCGTCAATCGTGGAAATCCCTCCGGGACCCGAAACAGCGAGTAATAGTCCACAAAACGGGCCAGAATCGGCCAAAACTGCGAGTGTTGATGAACGACACGTAAGTGCATCTTTGGGTTCAACAACTATGGAAATCGCTTCGGGACCCCAAAAAGGTGAGTAATAGTCCACGAAACGGGTCAGAATTGGCCAGAACTATGAGTGTTGACGACGGGCACGTAAACGCACCCCCGGGATCGTGAATCGTGGAAATCGCTCTGGGACCCCAAAACGGTGAGTAATAGTCCATGAGACGGACCAGAATTGGGCAAAATGGTGAGTGTTGATAACCGACACATAAACGCACCCCGGGGATCGCAAA
>NW_021263250.1:0-1205 GCF_002162155.2 Triticum dicoccoides
CAAGCACACCTTGGGGTTCGACAAAAATGGACATCTCTTTGGGACCCCAAAACGGTGAGTAATAGTCCACGAAACGGGTCGGAATCAACAAAACCTGCGAGTGTTGATGACCGACACGTAAACGCACCCAGAGGTTCGTCAATCGTGGAAATCACTCCGGGACCCCAAAACAGTGAGTAATAGTCCACGAGACGGCCAGAATTGGCCAAAATTGTGAGTGTTGATGACCGACACATAAACGCACCCCCGGGGTTCATCAATCGTGGAAATCACATCGGGACCCCAAAACTGAGTAATAATCCAAGAAACGGGCCAGAATCGGCCAAAACTGCGAGACTTGACGACCAACACGAAAGCAAACCTTGGGGTTCGACAACAATGGAAATCGCTTTAGGACCCTAAAACGGTGAGTAATAGTCCACGAAAGGGACATAATCGACAAAAACCGCGATTGTTGATGACCGAAACATAAATGCACCAGGGGTTCGTCAATCGTGGAAATCCCCCCGGGACCCGAAACTGCGAGTAATAGTCCACAAAACGGGCCAGAATCCGCCAAAACTGCGAGTGTTGATGAACGACACGTAAGTGCATCTTTGGGTTCAACAACTATGGAAATCGCTTCGGGACCCCAAAAAGGTGAGTGATAGTCCACGAAACGGGTCAGAATTGGCCGGAACTATGAGTGTTGACGACGGGCACGTAAACGCACCCCCGGGATCGTGAATCGTGGAAATCGCTCTGGGACCCCAAAACGGTGAGTAATAGTCCACGAGACGGACCGGAATTGGGCAAAATGGTGAGTGTTGATAACCGACACATAAACGCACCCCGGGGATCGCAAATCGTGTAAATCGCTCTAGGACCCCAAAACGGTGAGTAATAGTGCACCAAACGGACCAGAATCGGCCAAAACTGCGATTGTTGATGACCGACACGTAAGCGCACCGTAGGGTTTGTCAATCGTGGAAATCACTTCGGGATGCCAAAACTGTGTAATAGTTCAAAAACGGGCCAAAATCGGCCAAAACTGCGAGTCTTGACGACCAACACGCAAGCACACCTTGGGGTTCGACAAAAATGGACATCTCTTTGGGACCCCAAAACGGTGAGTAATAGTCCACGAAACGGGTCGGAATCAACAAAACCTGCGAGTGTTGATGACCGACACGTAAACGCACCCAGAGGTTCGTCAATCGTGGAAA
>NW_021263251.1:0-1040 GCF_002162155.2 Triticum dicoccoides
AACAGGTGCAAGATGTGCTGAACAATTTTGAAGAGGCCATGGAGAAGATCACTGGCCTTGAGAAGACGTTCGAAACAAAGCTCGATAACAAGTTTAATGAATTGCTCGCGCGTCTTCCACCACCACCACCCGCTGCACCTAACGCACCTCTCCAACAACAACAACAACGACTACCTCCACATCGCGAAACAGACCTTCGCCGAGCGAGTCGTGTTCCTCTTGCGTTTGGCCAAACTGTTGGTGCTGCTGTTGATACTTCTGTGGCTCCTGCTGCTGATGCGGAGGAGGATGATTATGTGGGAGATTATGAGGATGAGGTTGATCAAAATCAGCACTACGTGCAGCCACCTACACCACCACCAGCAGGTCGACCTCAGGTATATATTCGTAATGGTAGGCCTGCACCACCACCTCAGGTACGAGATGATGTCCATATTCCTAAACTGAAATTGAATATTCCACCACTTGAGGGTAGATATGTTCCTGATATATATCTTACTTGGGAGTTAGAAACTGAACAACGATTTACATGTTTACAATATCCTGAGGAGAGACGAGTTGCTGCTGCTGTTTGTGCTTTCACTAGTTTTGCATGTGTATGGTGGTTTGAACATTGTAGATTATATCCTATTCCAACTACTTGGGCTGCTTTGAAAACTGCTATGCGTACGCGTTGGGTTCCACCATATTATCAATGTGAATTGCTTCAAAAATTGCAGCGTTTAAGACAAGGGAAAAATTCTGTAGAAGAATATTATCAGGAATTACAAACTGGCATGATTAGATGTGGTATTGTTGAGGAGAATGAAGCTATGCTTGCACGTTTTCTGGGTGGATTAAATAGAGAGATTCAGACCATTCTAGACTATAAGGAGTATACTAATATCACTCGTTTATTCCATCTTGCTTGTAAAGCTGAACGTGAAGTGCAGGATCGACAAGCATTGGGGCGAACTAACTTTTCTGCAGGCCGACCTTCATCATGGACACCACGTGCATCTTCTACTTCAACTGCACCAGCACCTCCATCCGGTGCCACC
>NW_021263252.1:0-1025 GCF_002162155.2 Triticum dicoccoides
TTGATGAGTTAGGATCTTGTCAAGTCCTCACTCATTTGATCATATCGTCTTGCCCTCAAAAGCGAGATTGTTCTCGAGCTTAGTAACATACCGGTGGTTCGTGATTTTCTGGATGTCTTCTCGGAAGTATTACCAGGTTGTCACCTGACTGTTATGTTGAGCTCGTGATCAAGTTGGTTTCTTGTGAACCACCCTTTCTCCAAGAATCTGTGATGGATATCCCGGAGCTAGTTGGTTAAGCTAGACAACAACTTGGAGAGTTGGAAGATAAAAGCTTGCCTGACTTAGTTCGTTCCAAAGGGATATTCTTGTGTAGTGTGTGTTGAAGAAAGATGATATCTTCATCGATTGGTCCTTGTGATCAGTTGCTGGACCTATTGTCTTATCAATCCTTTGATTTGAGTGTGGGCTATCGTCAAATCAAATCAGTACCAACGATGCTCGTAATGTTGTCTTATTCGTGGTTGATCCCTCGAGAATACACCATTACATCTTTGGTCTGACCAATGCTATCACCGTGTTCACTTAACTATGGAATTCCTTTTAAAAGGAAACCTAGATGAATTTTTGTTGAGCCCATTGGCAACATCCTTATCTCCTCCATGATTTTGTTGAACATTAAGCTAGCGTTGGAAACTTTTGAAAGCATTTCTTCATGCTAACTCATGAAGTATTTGTTTGATGAAAGGAGTGACTTCCTCTTATACACGTGCATTTGGTGAAAGTTGCCGCCGTGGATTTGAGAAAGTTAGTTTTGCTTCCTCTGGAATCATCCCAAGTCAGTCATGCATACGTGCGAAGTATTCTGTGGTCTGGAGACTTGCAACCTTCATTCCATATGTGTTCCGAGCACACCAAGCCACTGATTGAGTTGTTCAAAGATAAAGGAGTCTGTCCAAGGTGAACTCTTTGGACTTCCACGCGTGGAGACTTCGATGTCATTAATGATGGTTCCCCCACCTGAACTCGGTAGTGTTTTATTATAAGACTACCACGTGGTCATGTTTGTCTGGGACAGCGTGTTC
>NW_021263253.1:0-1024 GCF_002162155.2 Triticum dicoccoides
AGTTTGTAATTCCTGATAATATTCTTCTACAGAATTTTTTCCTTGTCTTAAACGCTGCAATTTTTGAAGCAATTCACGTTGATAATATGGTGGAACCCAACGCGTACGCATAGCAGTTTTCAAAGCAGCCCAAGTAGTTGGAATAGGATATAATCTACAATGTTCAGACCACCATACACATGCAAAACTAGTGAAAGCACAAACAGCAGCAGCAACTCGTCTCTCCTCAGGATATTGTAAACATGTAAATCGTTGTTCAGTTTCTAACTCCCAAGTAAGATATATATCAGGAACATATCTACCCTCAAATGGTGGAATATTCAATTTCAGTTTAGGAATATGGACATCATCTCGTACCTGAGGTGGTGGTGCAGGCCTACCATGACGAATATATACCTGAGGTCGACCTGCTGGTGGTGGTGCTGGTGGCTGCTCGTAGATCTGATTTTGATCAACCTCATCCTCATAATCACTCGCATACTCATCATCCTCCTGATACCACTTGATAGAGGCGGGGTGTCCCGATATTTCGATGAGATGATAACTATCGATTTGGTGGAGACGACTTTGACGATCCGACTACAAACGTGCACGACGTTGCGCCTTAGCAATCGCTAAACCAATCTCCTGAGGTGACTGACGATGCCGGAAGCACGGTCAGCCTGACCACGAAGGTCTATTCCTGCAAGCAATCGAAGAACGAGCAAGAATATGATAAAGCAATCTGAATATTGCAAATATATATGAGGTATTGATAATGGTGGGGATCCGTAAGCGGTCTTGGTCTGGTCGTTGGACACAAACGAAGTACACGAAGTTGCGTTGGCTAACTTTTAACTAAACAAATCCCAAGGAAAAGCTACTAGATGGATCTACTTATATAGGAGCAAGGGGTGGCGGCCAAGGAGGTGGGAGGACGTCCCAAGGCAGCCTAAAACTAAATCTAGGTCGTACAAGGCCAATGGGCCCAAGTGGAGGTGATGTAACACCTTTGGACTTGTAGTTTGACTCGGATTCTGCTGCA
>NW_021263254.1:0-1193 GCF_002162155.2 Triticum dicoccoides
AGATAATCTTGATCATAAACCCACAATTCATCGGATCTCAACAAACACACCGCAAAAAGAATTACATCGAATAGATCTCCAAGAAGATCGAGGAGAACTTTGTATTGAGAATCAAAGAGAGAGAAGAAGCCATCTAGCTAATAACTATGGACCCGAAGGTCTGTGGTAAACTACTCACACTTCATCGGAGAGGCTATGGCGTTGATGTAGAAGCCCGTCATGATCGATTCCCCCTCCGACGGAGCACCGGAAAAGGCCCCAAGATGGGATCTCATGGGTACAGAAGGTTGCGGCGGTGGAAATAGGGTTTCGTGGTGCTCCTGGATGTTTTCAGGGTATATGGATATATATAGGCGAAGGAAGCCGATCAGGGGAGCCACGAGGGACCCACGAGGGTGGGGGGCGCGCCTACCCCCTTGGGCACGCCTTCCTGCCTCGTGGCCGCCTCGTTTCTCTCTTGAAATCCACTCCAAGTCTCCTGGATTGCGTTTGTTCCAAAAATAACTCTCCCAAAGGTTTCATTCCGTTTGGACTCTGTTTGATACTCCTTTTCTGCGAAACACTGAAATAGGCAAAAAAACAACAATTTGGGCTAGGCCTCCGGATAATAGGTTAGTCCCAAAAATAATATAAAAGTCTATAGTAAAGCGCATTAAACATACAAAACGGGTAATATAATAGCATGGAACAATAAAAATTATAGATACGTTGGATACGTATCAGAGTTGCATAATCTCATAGTCTGAGGAACATGTATAAGTCATGAAGAAAGCAGTAGCAATGAAATTGTAATGATCGTAATGCTAAGCTAATGGATGGGTCATGTCCATCACATCATTCTCCTAATGATGTGATCCCGTTCATCAAATGACAACACATGTCTATGGTTAGGAAACTTAACCATCTTTGATTAATGAGCTAGTCAAGTAGAGGCATACTAGGGACACTTATGTTTTGTCTATGTATTCACACATGTACTAAGTTTCCAGTTAATACAATTATAGCATGAATAATAAACATTTATCATGAAATAAGGAAATAAATAATAACTTTATTATTGCTTCTAGGGCATATTTCCTTCAGTCAATAATCTAGATTACAAAGTAATGATTCTAACACCCATGGAGTTTTGGTGCTGATCATGTTTTGCTCATGGAAGAGGCTTAGTCAACGGGTCTGCAACATTCAGATCC
>NW_021263255.1:0-2302 GCF_002162155.2 Triticum dicoccoides
TTGGAAACTAGATTTCGTGCACTTTCCAACCCAATTGGAATCACCTTCAAATTCGTCCGGGGCGTTGAGTTGTGGACGAAACAATCTGATGCTGCAGCAGAATCCGAGTCAAACTACAAGTCCAAAGGTGTTACATCACCTCCACTTGGGCCCATTGGCCTTGTACGACCTAGATTTAGTTTTAGGCTGCCTTGGGACGTCCTCCCACCTCCTTGGCCGCCACCCCTTGCTCCTATATAAGTAGATCCATCTAGTAGCTTTTCCTTGGGATTTGTTTAGTTAAAAGTTAGCCATTGCAACTTCGTGTACTTCGTTTGTGTCCAACGACCAGACCAAGACCGCTTCCGGATCCCCACCATTATCAATACCTCATATATATTTGCAATATTCAGATTGCTTTATCATATTCTTGCTCGTTCTTCGATTACTTGCAGGAATAGACCTTCATGGTCAGGCTGACCGTGCTTTCGGCATCGTCAGTAACCTCAGGAGATTGGTTTAGCGATTGCTAAGGCGCAACGTCGTGCACGTTTGCAGTCGGATCGTCAAAGTCGTCTCCACCAAATCGATAGTTATCATCTCATCGAAAGATCGGGACACCCCCGCCTCTATCAAGTGGTATCAGTTTTCAGGTTGCTCGGTGAGATTTTACAGTTTTTCATAGTTTAGATCGCATCTGTCATTCATACCTACAGTCCATGAAAAAGCCATAAAAAAAGTTAGATCTGTTCATCATTTATCCAAGCCAGTCCGAGCCTTTGCAATTTTTTATTCATTGCTTGCATAGTTGAATTATCGGTTGCATCGTCGTGTTAGTTGCTGGTCTTAGTGTCTAGTTCCTTTAGAGTTTCGAGTTCTGTTCACATTAGTCACGCCGCAGCTGCATCATTATCCCTTCCGCTGTCCACCATTCCATCCATTAATTTCCACCACGTGCTACGCACTGTTCATTGTCATAATCATAGTTGAGGTCATTCACATCTTCGCCTGATCCAATCTGCATCTTATCTAGTTTGTCTTGGAAAGAGGGAGAAAAAAAAGATAGAGGAAAAAAAGAGAGGAAAAAAAAGAAAAAGAGAGAAGAAAAAGAAAAAAAATGCGTGAGAAAAAAAAGAGAGAAGAAAAAAAATCGGATCTATCTAGAATCAATCTCGTACCTGAATTCGGATTGGAATCTGTTTTGCACACTATTCAGTAAAACAGGTGTATCTTTCTCATACGAAGTCCATTTTGGCTCCGTGAGTACTCAAATTGAAGCTAGCGACGAGCCGCATCTAAATAGTTGCAGAAGCTTGTTCAATATTTGACACCTCAAAATCGGCTTCTAAATAGGTCTTTTTGCCCTCTGAAGTTCGTGAACACAGCTTGTTCCAATTTTTAGGCCAGTTTTAGAATTCTTTGACTCCTCATATCAACTCGGAATTGAGTGATTCTTTTTGCATTGGAAAGCTTGAGTTAGTAGCATTCTTTGAAAGAATTTATCAGAAAATTGTCTCAAACTTTTCAAGAGGAAAGTTGGAGAGAGAGTTGTTGTATATCCTGCTTGGCAGTTGTTTTTCATCATTATCTTCACTGCCGTTGTGATCTTCACTTATATCTTGCTGTCAAGAGCTACTTAGTATCCTTCATTGATGCTAGTTGTGCTACGCCGTGACCTCATTAGTGTTCTAGGCTCGCGTCTCTAGTCCGGTCTAGCCTAGGACCAGCACAGTACCGTCGTTGAGCGTTTATTCAACATTGCATCTTTGAATTGATTATTGCTAATCTTTTGCTACCATATATAGCCAACCCAGCTCCATATATTTCTACACCATGTATACGTACGCTCCCCTGGCAATCTCTTTACTCAATATTCGGAGTTACTTGACACCGCTGGTTGCCGATCACCGCCTGCTGCATGGTAAGAACTTGTAAGACATTGATATTTGCTTTACTATGAGCGTTTTACCACCACATCCTAGTAGTTATAGGAACATTATTTTTGGGTTTTGTTTCTTGTTCTACTAATCATGACAGGATCCAGAGTCAATTCATGGGCTTTGTCGATCGCGGGAGACGTGCCACCACCTTTGCAAATACCACAACCGTCACGAGAGGTGCACAAACATCCAAATGCACATGATCAGGTTAATGTATCTATACCACCATTTAATGGCCGTTTTAAACCTGCTTTATATATTGAATGGGAGTTCGACATAAAAAATATATTTGCTTCCCATAATTTCAATGAACATAAAAAGGTTAAGGTTGCGGTTGGTTCTTTCACTGGTTATGCTTTGGTTTGGTGGAGTGAATATTGTCG
>NW_021263256.1:0-1194 GCF_002162155.2 Triticum dicoccoides
CCCACTCGCTTTCTCCCTCTCCCCCCGATCCAATCGGGATCGGGCCCGACGGCCTCCCCAAGCCACGCGGCGCCCGCCCGTCGCCGTCCACCGCACCGGAGCCACCTAGCGCCCGACCCCCCCTTGCTGCGATGGAGCTCCACCCCGCCGGCGTGCCAGTCGCCTGAGGTCTCCGCCGACGGCGCCGTCGCCCCGTCGTCCTCGTCTCCTCCTCGCCTCGATGCCGCGCGGGACGCCTCCGCCACAGCCACCTCGTCGTCACCCCGTCGCGCCAGCCCCGACTCCTCCTCGAGCAGGCTTTGCTCAACTACAGGGCTCGGTGAGCCCCGTCCTCTCTCTCTCTCCCTCGTTCTCTGACGCCGGCGCCGTCCACCGCGTACTGACCGCGCTCGGCCCTGCGCCTCGCCATGGTCCTCCGCCCCCTTTGAACACCCCCCGCTGCCGTCCCACGACCGCTGCGACTTACCGCCCGTCCGCGCTCACCGCGGCCCCGCATCCATTCCCCGGCCACCCCTGCCGGCCACCGCCCCACTGCCCTGGCCGGCGCCCCACTACGACCCCGGTTGGCCCCGCTGCGCCTTTGGTCAGCCCTCTGTCGATCTGGGCGAGCGCCGTATCGGGCTGGCGCCCAGCGCCCGTCGCCCGCAACCGTTTGGCCCCTGGGGCCTATGACAGATGGGCCCCACGCCCATAATGTTTTATAAAAAAAAGGAATTAAAAATAATATATAAAAATAAATAAAACAATAATTAAAATAAAAATAAATTTAATTAATTAATTAATTAACTAAATTAATTAAGTGAATTAACCTTAATTAATTAATCTAATTAACCTGTTAGCTTAATTAAACAGTAATTAGTTTAACTAAATCCTAATTAACCTAACAGTGTATGACAGGTGGGTCCCATTGGACCCACGCGTCAGTTTGACCTAGTCAACCCCTGTTGACTGCTGATGTCAGCATGACATCATGCTGATGTCATAAATGCATTTTCGAAATTAATTAAATAATTAATAAAATTCCAGAAATTAATAAAATCTTTAGAAAATCATATCTTTTAATCCGTAACTCGGATTAAAATATTTTCAACATGAAAGTTGCTCAGAACGACGAGACGAATCCGGAGACGCAACCCGTTCGTCCGCCACACACCCCTAACATATCAAACTCGCAACTTTCCCTCTCCGGCTCCT
>NW_021263257.1:0-851 GCF_002162155.2 Triticum dicoccoides
CTCAAGTTCTTGAGAGCACGCACAAGCACTACGTGTTATCATCATCTCTAACTGGGATTCCTCTCAGTTTCCTCGGCAAATGCTATGACCTTTTCAAACAGTGAATTCACTCTCTTTTGTTGGGTTCTTCCCCAGTTACCAGAATCATTCCCAGCATTTGCATTTTGTTCCTAGCTTGCACCGCCAATGTGCCATTCTACCATGGGTCTCTTCCATTTCCGGTGATAAGCAAAATCATCCATTACGTTGTCTTCAACAAGGTAATCCACATCATCCAAGTCCAAGTATGCCATTCTACCGACCCCGCCAATCGATTGCTGTGATTTGCCTTAGGCTGATATAGAGAGTCTTAACGATCTCTATATCAAAGGTAATTCTTTTTGCCACTTAAGATAATAATCTACGAATCACCCTCCTCCAGGATGTTTCGTCGTGGTTTCATGGCAACTAAACTCCTCGCTACATGGACAATATTTTACCACCTTCTTAGGTGTGGAATCGTTATCTACCTAGTGAACCTTGGTCATCTGTTCCACTCCATTTCTCTAGAGGTGTGCTTCATCTCTCAGCTCGAGAGATGTTGCTATGTCTCATTCCGTGAGTTAATCCTGAGTTGTTCGATCTTCGAGAAGATCGACCCTTCTAGAGTCTCCTTCTTCCCTTCATGTCATGTTGACAGGATTTCTCAGAGCAAGACTTCAAGACAATAATGGTGTTCAAATCAACGTTCATTTGAAGTGCACCCTGGATCGTGAAGATTATACTAGTTTGCGTCTCCCCTTCATCCTACCCTACGCTTGAATCTCGAGACGAGATTCTTGTTTAGTGGGGGTGAGTTGTCACATCCCTAG
>NW_021263258.1:0-769 GCF_002162155.2 Triticum dicoccoides
GGGGGGTTGACTAACGGTAATTAGTACTAACTAACTACCTGTCCGACAGGGCCCACGCGTCAGTGACCCTGGGGGGTCAAACCTCAGGTCGGACAGGTCAAACCCGCCGGCGGCATGACGCCGGCGAGGCCCGAGACGGCGGCGAAAGTGCTTTTTGCCATTCCGGCAACCAAATGGACGGCGGAAGGCATCTACGTGTTGCTGAGGTTGAGCCGCGACTATTGGTGGTGGTGGTTGGGCTCGGGGTGGCCGGAGTTGACGGCGGCGAGCTCGGCTGCGGCCGCCGGGGTTCGGTCGTGCACGGGAACAGGGTTGGAGCTCGAAGTCGAGCGAAGCGAGGCGCTAGGGATGCTCTACGGGGTCTTGCGAACTCGTTGGACTCGCCGGGGTGACCAAATGGTCACCGGAGCTGCGTCGACGACGAGCTCGGCGACGGCGGAGGTTCGGCCATGGTGGGGAGGAGGCTACGGTGGGGAAACGAGGGGGAGGAGAGGGGGAAACGGTGGCGTAGCTCACCGCGGTTGCAGTGGGCGTCGAAGTGGGCTCGGGGACGCGCTGGAGACGGCGAATCGACGGCGACGGTGGTCGGAGCCCGAAGAGGGGAACGGTGACGTGGCGGCGATGCAGGGCTTCCGGGGAGCTGTGGAGCAGTGGGGAGGAAGAGGGAGTCGAGGCGGAGCTCCTGAGCTAGTCGGGGGAGCGAGGGGTGGTCGGAGACGGCGGCTATGGCGAACGGCGGCGACGGTGGTGTTCGGCCGTGAGAGAGAGA
>NW_021263259.1:0-1955 GCF_002162155.2 Triticum dicoccoides
TGCGCAAATCAAAGTTAATGCCACGTGCTGATGGTCCCTTTAAGGTGTTAGAGAAAATAAATGATAATGCATATAAACTTGAGCTGCCTGCAGATTTTGGGGTTAGTCCCACTTTTAACATTGCAGATTTGAAGCCTTATTTGGGTGAGGAAGATGAACTTCCGTCGAGGACGACTTCATTTCAAGAAGGGGAGGATGATGAGGACATCAATACAATTGTTACACCCACAGCCCCTGCTGCTATACATACTGGACC
The DNA here is from genome assembly GCF_002162155.2 of Triticum dicoccoides. Lineage (NCBI taxonomy): Eukaryota > Viridiplantae > Streptophyta > Magnoliopsida > Poales > Poaceae > Triticum > Triticum dicoccoides. The sequence goes on from NW_021263259.1 coordinate 257, forward strand.
AATTACTAGAGCTCGTGCACGCCAACTAAATTACCAGGTACTTTCGTTTCTTGGTAATGATTCTAATGTTCATGAGAATATGATGCTGCCTAAATTGGATACATTTGTTTTGCTTACAAATGAAGGGCCTAGCTTTGAGAAGGATGAACATTGGAGCAAGAACAAGCATGGAGATGACGGCATGCGCAAGGGGAACAAGAACGGAGTTACAAGTGATGATTTCAGGCCTTTGAAGCCACCATAATGGGTGCATGAAGCCTTGGACGAAATATACAAGATGCCACTTCATAAATTTCGTCCCGAGGCTATTTTAGGTGCTGCGTCACCTTATTATTGGGCCAGGACCATGTAATTTCGAAATACATAAGTATAGGCTATTTTCAGAGTCCGTATGTGTGGGGAAACAAGAGATAGGGTTGATTTCGGACCCCTCCATCAAGGGCCACGAAATTCCCCCCCTCTTCCTCCATATATACAGCCCTTAGGGCATCGTTTAGACTTTGGGTTTTGTTTAGATTAAAAGTTCGCCATAGCTGCAACTTCGCATACTTCGTTTGTGTTCAACGACCAGACAAAGGCGTCACAGAACCCCACCTTGATCAATAAAGCTTTCATCTTATATTCGCAATATCCAGATTGCAATCTCAGTTTCTTGCTTGTTCTTCGTTTGCTCGCAGGAAACAGACCCTCGTGGTCAGGTTGATCGTACTCCGGCGTGGTCAATAACCTCTCGGAGTTGGTTTAGCGATTGCTAAGGCGCGACGTCCTCGCACGTTCGTAGTCGGATCGTCAAAGTCGACTGCCACCAAAGCGATATCCATCATCTCATCGAAAGATGGGACACCTTTGCCTCTATCATGAAGGGCCTAGCTTGGAGAAGGATGAACATTGGAGCAAGAACAAGCATGGAGATGATGCCATGCGCAAGGGGAACAAGAACGGAGTTACAAGTGATGATTTCAGGACTTTGAAGCCACCATAATGGGTGCATGAAGCCATGGACGAAATATACAAGATGCCACTTCATAAATTTCGTCCCGAGGCTATTATAGGTGCTGCGTCACCTTTTTATTGGGCCAGACCCATGTAATTTCGAAATACATAAGTTGATAGAGGCAAAGGTGTCCCGTCTTTCGATGAGATGGTGGATTTCGCTTTGGTGGAAGTCGACTTTGACGATCCGACTACGAACGTGCGAGGACGTCGCGCCTTAGCAATCGCTAAACCAACTCCGAGAGGTTATTGACCATGCCGGAGCACGATCAACCTGACCACGAGGGTCTGTTTCCTGCGAGCAAACGAAGAACAAGCAAGAAACTGAGATTGCAATCTGGATATTGCGAATATAAGATGAAAGCTTTATTGATCAAGGTGGGGTTCTCTGACGCCTTTGTCTGGTCGTTGAACACAAACGAAGTACGCGAAGTTGCAGCTATGGCGAACTTTTAATCTAAACAAAACCCAAGGTCTAAACGATGCCCTAAGGGCTGTATATATGGAGGAAGAGGGGGTGGATTTCGTGGCCCTTGGTGGAGGGGTCCGAAATCAACCCTATCTCTTGTTTCCCCACACATACGGACTCTAAAAATAGCCTATACTTATGTATTTCGAAATTACATGGGCCTGGCCCAATAATAAGGTGACGCAGCACCTAAAATAGCCTCGGGACGAAATTTATGAAGTGGCATCTTGTATATTT
>NW_021263260.1:0-1904 GCF_002162155.2 Triticum dicoccoides
GTATTCTAGTATCAAAAACAGGTGCTAAAACTACCACCACGCAAGATTTATGTGGTTTTTGGATCTAATCCACGGATCTAAACAAGGAGAAAGAAGGGCGGCGACGAACACCGACGAACACCGATGAATCTTAATGGTAGATCTATGGCGAAAGAAAGAAGGGCTTACTGATAATGTTAGGACAGCGGAGTGGCGCTGCGGTTTTCTGGTCTGTTTAGGGTGATGCAGTGGCCGGTGTTGAGGTCGGAGACGATGGTCGACGACGGCGGGACTCATGCGGGTTGATGCGTCTCGAGGAGGACGAAAGCGAGAAGGAGAAGGAGAAGAATGAAAGGTGACTCCGTGGTCCTATTTATAGACTTGGAAGTACAAACAGCAGGCGCGGGAATCGAGGAACCGTAAAATGGATATGTGATGGCATGGGCGCCTCGAGTTTTGGAGGGTCAGTAAAGAAAGAGATTTATTAAGATTTTGACTCTATGTAGCATTAATCGTAGATGACGTCATGGTGGGTTATCAAAACTTTTGGACACGACGTCATGGAGGGTTACAATATTTCATAGTAAGAGGAGGAAGGATTTTTCTAAGTATTAAAGATTGACATGAACAAGTTCAAATCAACCTGGGGCCTGATGTTGGGGATATGACTATCAGGTATGACCCACCCAGGAGGGGCCGGGTCATCCCTATGGCGGTTCATCTCAATGAAGCCCATGATCATATTAACAATGGCGGTTCATAGATAGGCTTAGTAGAGGGCCCAAACCCGAAGGCGGCTTAAGGCCCATGGATATAAACTGTCATGTATATAGAGTTCTATTGTAAGGCATGTAAGAAAGGTCACCGAGCCGGATACATTGTATGAGCCGGCCGGGACTCTGTAGCCCGAAGGCCGTCAACCCGTGTATATAAGGGGACGACCCAATGGCGGATTAGGACAAGAAACAACAGATCGAGAGCTAGGTTAAGTGTATTTGCTCCCTGCTCATCGAAACCATAGCAATACTGTAACGCCCCGGACACACCTGCCGGTGGTCGTTACTCCTGGCGGGATCTAGACTGGCCCCACAGATCAATACTAGTCTTTTTCTGCGCACTTTGTCCTCACTCGTGCGCACCCGGGAGCAACTTCCCGGTCGGTCACCCATCCTGATACTACTCCAAGCTGAGCATGCTTAACTTTGGAGTTCTATCCAAATGGGCTCCCAGAAAAGAAGGAATTCCTTATTGATATGAGTAGTCTATCATCCCTAATAAGCCAGGCCATCACATACACCCCCACTCAGAAGAACCGACGTCCTCGTCGGGCCATAGGAACATTCCCTCTTGGCACATATGTCTGTGCTTCCAGTCCAGTACATGTGCCATGCCGTGTGCCACGACGGGTCACAAACGTCATGAACAACATGACCACGCACCTGTCCGCAACCATCCATGCAACCACGAGGGTCGGCTCTGATACCAACTTGTAACGCCCCGGACACACCCACCGGTGGTCGTTACTCCTGGCGGGATCTAGACTGGCCCCACAGATCAATACTAGTCTTTTCTGCGCACTTTGTCCTCACTCGTGCGCACCCGGGAGCAACTTCCCGGTCTGTCACCCATCCTGACACTATTCCAAGCTGAGCACGCTTAAGTTTGGAGTTCTATCCGAATGGGCTCCCGGAAAAGAAGGAATTCCTTATTGATATGAGTAGTCTATCATCCCTAATAAGCCAGGCCATCACATACACCCCCACTCAGAGGAACCGACATCCTCGTCGGGCCACAGGAACAGTCCCTCTTGGCACATATGTCTGTGCTTCCAATCCAGTACATGTGCCATGTCGTGTGCCACGACGGGTCACAAACGTCATGAACAACATGACCACGCACCTGTCTGCAACCATCCGTGCAACCAC
>NW_021263261.1:0-1360 GCF_002162155.2 Triticum dicoccoides
TCTTCCTCCATATATACAGCCCTTAGGGCATCGTTTAGACTTTGGGTTTTGTTTAGATTAAAAGTTCGCCATAGCTGCAACTTCGCGTACTTCGTTTGTGTTCAACGACCAGACAAAGGCGTCACAGAACCCCACCTTGATCAATAAAGCTTTCATCTTATATTCGCAATATCCAGATTGCAATCTTAGTTTCTTGCTTGTTCTTCGTTTGCTCGCAGGAAACAGACCCTCGTGGTCAGGTTGATCGTGCTCCGGCGTGGTCAATAACCTCTCGGAGTTGGTTTAGCGATTGCTAAGGCGCGACGTCCTCGCACGTTCGTAGTCGGATCGTCAAAGTCGACTTCCACCAAAGCGATATCCATCATCTCATCGAAAGACGGGAGACCTTGGCCTCTATCAAGTGGTATCAGATTTCCAGGTTGCTCGGTGAGATTTTACAGTTTTTCGTAGTTTAGATCGAGTCTGTTCTTCATACCTACAGTCCACGAAAAAGCCACAAAAAAAATTAGGGTTAGTTCATCATATCCGAACCAATCTGAGCCTTGGCATAATCTTTTTAGGGTTTTGCTTTGTTGAATTTGCGGTTGCATCGTCGTGTCTAGTTGCTGGTCTTAGAGTCTAGTCTTTTAGAGTTTCGAGTTTTGGTCATAAGTTGTCACGCCGCCGCCGCACCATCATCATCACCCCTGCCATCTACCACCACCGCTTATCCGCCACCGCTTCGAATCCATATCCATATACCACCACAGCTGTCATATACCACCACCGCTGCCATGTACCACCATATATCCACCACCAATCCGAGTTCTTGTCATATTAGGTTTGTTTTCGAGATCCATCTAGATTCCGATTCGTGTTTCCTTGCCGGAGTAGGTTTCGGAAAAAAAAAGAGCAGCGCAAAAAAAAAAAGAGCGCAAAAAAAAAAGAGCGAAAAAAAAAATTCCATTGTGTGCTTTTCCCTTGTTTACGTGCCGCGCCGTGATTTTGTTAGTGTTCTAGGCTCGCGTCTCTAGCACAGTCTAGCCTAGGACCAGCACAGTACCGTCGTTGAGCGTTTATTCAACTTTGCATCTCTGAATTGATTATTGCTGACCCTTTTTGCTACCATATTATAAGCCTTCCCAGCTCCACATACATCTACGTCGTGCATTTGACTCTCCCTGGTAATCGCTCTATCCAAGCTTTGAGAGTTTTTGACTACAACGGTTGCCGATCACCGCCTGCTGCTGGGTAAGAACTGGTAAGAATTTGAGATTTGCTTGACGGATTTGTGACACCCACCACCACCACTTGTTCGTAGTCTGTAGGATCATATTCTTGTGTGTTTCTATTGCTGCTAACCATGCCAGGATCACAAGCC
>NW_021263262.1:0-1518 GCF_002162155.2 Triticum dicoccoides
ATGTTTCAAAGACCTGTCAGCAGATTAGATTCGTGTATTATTGTTCTCTGTACGGCGGTATGTAAAGAGCCGGACACGGTCCTTGTGTTCGTAATTTATCTTGGAGTATTCGGAGATGGAACCCGCCTCGCAATGCCGAAGACAATCTACACGCCAGACTCAACATCATTGAAGCCTGGTTCAGGGGCTACTGAGGGAGTCCTGGAAAACGGGGTATCCGGGCAGCCGGACTATGTACTTTGGCCGGACTGTTGGACTATGAAGACACAAGATTGAAGACTTCGTCCCGTGTCTGGATGGGACTCTCCTTGGCATGGAAGGCAAGCTTGGCGATTCAGATGTAGATCTCCTTCTCTGTAACCGACTCTGTGTAACCCTAGCCCCCTCCGGTGTCTATATAAACCGGAGGGTTTAGTGCGTACAACAACAATCATACCATAGGCTAGCTTCTAGGGTTTAGCCTCTCTGATCTCGTGGTAGATCAACTCTTGTAATACTCATATCATCAAGATCAATCAAGCAGGAAGTAGGGTATTACCTCCATCGAGAGGGCCCGAACCTGGGTAAACATCGTGTCCCCAGTCTCCTGTTACCATTAGCCTTAGACGCACAGTTCGGGACCCCCTACCCGAGATCCGCCGGTTTTGACACCGACAGGCCCCTTGAGCACCCCCTGACCGACTTCTTTCACCTATATATTCCCATATACCCTAAAAACATCGATAACAAAGATAGATCAGGAGTTCCGCCGCCGCAAGCCTCTGTAGCCACCAAAATTCAATCGAGACCCTGTTCCGGCACCCTGCCGGAGGGGGATCCCTCACCGGTGGCCTTCTTCATCATACCGATGATCTCCATGACGAGGAGGGAGTAGTTAACCCTCGGGGCTGAGGGTATGTACCAGTAGCTATGTGTTTGATCTCTCTCTCTCTCTCGCGCGCGTTCTCTTTATGGCACAATCTTGATGTATCACGAGCTTTGCTATTATAGTTGGATCTTATGATGTTTCTCCCCCTCTACTCTCTTGTAATGGATTGAGTGTTTCCTTTGAAGTTATCTTATTGGATTGAGTCTTTAAGGATTTGAGAACACTTGATGTATGTCTTGCTGTGCTTATCTATGGTGACAATGGGATATCGCGTGATCCACTTGATGTATGTTTTGGTGATCAACTTGCGGGTTCCGCCCATGAACCTATGCATAGGGGTTGGCACACGTTTTCGTCTTGGCTCTCCGGTAGAAACTTTGGGGCACTCTTTGAAGTACTTTGTGTTGGTTCAATAGATGAATCTGAGATTGTGTGATGCATATCGTATAATCATGGCCAAGGATACTTGAGGTGACAATGGAGTATCTAGGTGACATTAGGGTTTTGGTTGATTTGTGTCCTAAGGTGTTATTCTAGTATGAACTCTATGATAGATTGAACGGAAAGAATAGCTTCATGTTATTTTACTACGAACTCTTGAATAGATCGAGCAGAAAGGATAACTTTGAGGTGGTTTCGTACCCTACCAT
>NW_021263263.1:0-1229 GCF_002162155.2 Triticum dicoccoides
GACTGGCGGTGTTGTCTTTGGGGTGGTGTCCCCCGCCCCCAAATGAATCTGGCTCTTCGGCCAAAGCAGGGGCCAGCTCAGGCAGGCGCTGAGGGTCATCACGTCATCATCGTCGGCCCCGACGGGTCGAATCGGAGGTAACAAGTCGTCGCAGCCTGGCAGCACCCGAACCAGTTGAACCCTAAACAAGTTGGGTGGCATCTGGGTACCGTGGAACAAGGGGTTGCCCGGTTGAACGATTTTGCCCTTGGCGACATCGACCAACTCGTTGTTCACGAAGTGGAGGAGAGTGCACGGAACGTCGGCGGCGCCCTGCGAAAACATGTAGGGCGTCAGGGATGCCCAGTCAAAGGCAAGGAGATGAAGTCCTCGGCCGAGAGAGGCTTAATTAGTTACCGTGATGATGGCGTCGAGCTCGGCTAATGTTGAGGCACCGCCAACGGCGGGCGTGCAGTTGACGGAGCGGCCGCTTGCTGAAGAGGTGCCGGCCGGCGTACACCCGGGTGCATTAAGCTCCCGTGCCGGCGTCGGAGACACCAATGCCGCCTCCGCCGGAGGCACCAATGGCCCCGCCATCGCATTATGCGAGTTGCTGGCCGTGAAGCTAGGAATCGGGGGCGGCCCCTGTTGGCCGCCCGCAATCCACGCACTCAACCCCGAGATCAAGGTAGGCACAAGGGCGGTGATGGTCGCTCCGAGTCGTTGTTCCACTTGCTCTTGGACAATCTCCGGAATCCGCGCCACCTGTGCCTTGAGTTCTTGAACCTCTCGTGCCTGGCTTTCCGAGCTGGTCTTTTTCTCCTTCCGCACGCCAGCGGTATAGTATGACCCCCATTTTGTCGACAAGCCTTTGCCGGCCACACGACCAGCTGACGTCGGCTTACTGAGCTTATCCTTGTTCTTCATTATATTCAACCCCCTATTTAGAGTGGTGTCCCAAGGGTTGCTCTTAGTCGACCCCGCGCTACTGCTTTCAGTCGCCTGCGGAAGGAATGTGAACCATTTAGAAATTCGGCTTCATTAATTAGAATGCAACCATATGGAGCTAATTACGCGGGGGTGTATTCCTTACCAGAACAAGCTCAAGCCGCCTGGTCTTCGGATCCGTGGTAAGCTCCTTTGTTTTCGGGTCCTTCTTGTACCGGGCCCTGACAAAGTTCCTGGTCTGCTTGTCACCGTATTTATCGAAGAGGGGCGGTAGGCCTTGCTCGGCACGGTCCGCCTCCTCC
>NW_021263264.1:0-1029 GCF_002162155.2 Triticum dicoccoides
GGTTGCCGTACCACTCTGGTGCGGAACGTGTCCTTGTGGACCTTCGAATTTCAGTAGGGGCTTGATCAGAAGTATCTTGATCATTTTCATTAACTTCCTCTCTAGTCGGTGCAGGCACCTCAGGAACATTTTCTTGAGTTGCGCCATTTTCCGGTTCAAGAGGTAATACTTCATCAAGCTCTACTTTCCTCCCACTTACTTCTTTCGAGAGAAACTCTTTCTCCAGAAAGGACCCATTCTTGGCAACAAAGATCTTGCCTTCGGATCTGAGGTAGAAGGTGTACCCAATAGTTTCTTTTGGGTATCCTATGAAGACGCATTTATCCGACTTGGGTTCGAGCTTTTCAGGTTGAAGTTTCTTGACATAAGCATCGCATCCCCAAACTTTTAGAAACGACAGCTTAGGTTTCTTCCCAAACCACAATTCATACGGTGTCGTCTCAACGGATTTCGACGGAGCCCTATTTAAAGTGAATGCGGCAGTCTCTAAAGCATAGCCCCAAAAAGAAAGCGGTAAATCGGTAAGAGACATCATAGATCACACCATATCTAACAGAGTGCGATTACGACGTTCGGACACACCATTACGCTGAGGTGTTCCAAGCAGCGTGAGTTGTGAAACTATTCCACATTTTCTTAAGTGTGCCCCAAACTCGTGACTCAAGTATTCTCCTCCACGATCTGATCGTAGAAACTTGATTTTCCTGTCACGTTGATTTTCAACCTCACTCTGAAATTCCTTGAACTTTTCAAAGGTTTCAGACTTGTGTTTCATTAAGTAGATATACCCATACCTACTTAAATCATCAGTGAGGGTGAGAACATAACGATAGCCACCGCGAGCCTCAACACTCATCGGACCGCACACATCAGTATGTATGATTTCCAATAAGTCGGTTGCTCGCTCCATTGTTCCTGAGAACGGAGTCTTGGTCATTTTACCCATAAGGCATGGTTCGCACGTGTCAAATGATTCATAATCAAGAGACTCTAAAAGTCCATCAGCATGGAGCTTCTTCATGCGTTTGA
>NW_021263265.1:0-1368 GCF_002162155.2 Triticum dicoccoides
GGTGTGCCAAACGTCACAACGTAACTGGGTGGCTATAAAGGTACACTACGGGTATCTCTGAAAGTGTCTGTTGGGTTGGCACGAATCGAGATTGGGATTTGTCACTCCGTGTAAACGGAGAGGTATCTCTGGGCCCACTCGGTAGGACATCATCATAATGTGCACAATGTGACCAAGGGGTTGATCACGGGATGATGTGTTACGGAACGAGTAAAGAGACTTGCCGGTAACGAGATTGAACAAGGTATCGGTATACCGACGATCGAATCTCGGGCAAGTACCATACCGCTAGACAAAGGGAATTGTATACGGGATCGATTGAGTCCTTGACATCGTGGTTCATCCGATGAGATCATCGTGGAACATGTGGGAGCCAACATGGGTATCCAGATCCCGCTGTTGGTTATTGACCGGAGAACGTCTCGGTCATGTCTGCATGCCTCCCGAACCCGTAGGGTCTACACACTTAAGGTTCGATGACGCTAGGGTTATAAAGGAAGCTTGTATGTGGTTACCGAATGTTGTTCGGAGTCCCGGATGAGATCTCGGACGTCACGAGGAGTTCCGGAATGGTCCGGAGGTAAAGATTTATATATAGGAAGTCCTGTTTCGGCCATCGGGACAAGTTTCGGGGTCATCGGTATTGTACCGGGACCACCGGAAGGGTCCCGGGGGCCCACCGGGTGGGGACACCTGCCCCGGGGGCCACATGGGCTGTAGGGGGTGCGCCTTGGCCTACATGGGCCAAGGGCACCAGCCCCTAGAGGCCCATGCGCCAAGATATAGGAAAAAAGGGAGAGTCCTAAAGGGGGAAGGCACCTCCGAGGTGCCTTGGGGAGGATGGACTCCTCCCCCCTCCTTAGCCGCACCCCTTTCTTGGAGTAGGGGGCAAGGCTGCGCCTCCCCCTTCTCCCCTGCCCCTATATATAGTGGAGGGGAGGGAGGGCATCCATACCTGAGCCCTTGGCGCCTCCCTCCCTCCCGTGACACCTCCTCCTCTCCCGTAGGTGCTTGGCGAAGCCCTGCAGGATTGCCACGCTCCTCCATCACCACCACACCATTGTGCTGCTGCTGGATGGAGTCTTCCTCAACCTCTCCCTCTCTCCTTGCTGGATCAAGGCGTGGGAGACATCTCGAGCTGTACGTGTGTTGAACGCGGAGGTGCCGTCCGTTCGGCACTAGGATCATCGGTGATCTGAATCACGACGAGTACGACTCCATCAACCCCGTTCACTTGAACGCTTCCGCTTAGCGATCTACAAGGGTATGTAGATGCACTCTCCTTCCCCTCGTTGCTAGTCTCTCCATAGATAGATCTTGGTGACACGTAGGAAAATTTTGAATTTCGGCTACGTTCTCCAACAGTGG
>NW_021263266.1:0-2002 GCF_002162155.2 Triticum dicoccoides
AGGTACTAAGTTCATGATAAATTTAAGTTCAATTAATCATATTACTTAAGAACTCCCACTTAGATAGACATCCCTCTAATCCTCTAAGTGATTACGTGATCCATATCAACTACACCATGTCCGATCGTCACGTGAGATGGAGTAGTTTCAACAGTGAACATCAATATGTTGATCATATCTACTATATGATTCACGCTCGACCTTTCGGTCTCCGTGTTCCGAGGCCATATCTGTTATATGCTAGGCTCATCAAGTTTAACCTGAGTATTTCGCGTGTGCAACTGTTTTGCACCCGTTGTATTTGAACGTAGAGCCTATCACACCTGATCATCACGTGGTGTCTCAGCACGAAGAACTTTCGCAACGGTGCATACTCAGGGAGAACACTTCTTGATAATTTAGTGAGAGATCATCTTAAAATGCTACCATCAATCAAAGCAAGATAAGATGCATAAAGGATAAACATCACATGCAATCAATATAAGTGATATGATATGGCCATCATCATCTTGTGCTTGTGATCTCCATCTTCGAAGCACCGTCGTGATCACCATCGTCACCGGCGCGACACCTTGATCTCCATCGTAGCATCGTTGTCGTTACGCCATCTATTGCTTCTACGACTATCGCTACCGCTTAGTGATAAAGTAAAGCAATTATAGGGTGTTTGCATTTCATACAATAAAGCGACAACCATATGGCTCCTGCCAGTTGCCGATAACTTTGGTTACAAAACATGATCATCTCATACAATAAAATATAGCATCACGTCTTGACCATATCACATCACAACATGCCCTGCAAAAACAAGTTAGACGTCCTCTACTTTGTTGTTGCAAATTTTACGTGGCTGCTACGGGCTTAGCAAGAACCGTTCTTACCTACGCATCAAAACCACAACGATAGTTCGTCAAGTTAATGATGTTTTAACCTTCGCAAGGACCGGGCGTAGCCACACTCGCTTCAGCTAAAGTGAGAGAGACAGACACCCGCCAGTCACCTTTAAGCACGAGTGCTCGTAACGGTGAAACCAGTCTTGCATAAGTGTACGCGTAATGTCGGTCCGGGCCGCTTCATCTCACAATACCGCTGAGCCAAAGTATGACATGCTGGTAAGCAATATGACTTGTATCGCCAACAACTCACTTGTGTTCTACTCGTGCATATGACATCTACGCATAAAACCTGGCTCTGATACCACTATTGGGTAACGTAGTAATTTCAAAAAAATTCCTACACACACGCAAGATCATGGTGATGCATAGCAACGAGAGGGGAGAGTAATGTCCACGTAACCTCGTAGACCGTAAGCGGAAGCGTTATGACAACGTGGTTGATGTAGTCGTACGTCTTCACGATTCGAACGATCCAAGTACCGAACATACGGCACCTCCGAGTTCAGCACACGTTCAGCTCGATGACGATCCCCGGACTCCGATCCAGCAAAGTGTCGGGGATGAGTTCCGTCAGCACGACGGCGTGGTGACGATGATGATGTTCTACTGGCGCAGGGCTTCGCCTAAACTCCGCGACGATATGACCGAGGTGGAATATGGTGGAGGGGGCACCGCACACGGCTAAGGAACGATCACGTAGATCAACTTGTGTGTTCTAGGGTGCCCCCTGCCCTCGTATATAAAGGAGGGAGGGGAAGGTGCGGCCGGCCCCCAAGGGACTCCGAACAACCTTCGGTACATCAAAATATATAAACTCATAATAAAACTGTCATCGTAACGTTAAGCGTGCGGACCCTACGGGTTCGAGAACTATGTAGACATGACCTAGAACTATTCTCGATGAATAACCAATAGCGGAACCTGGATGCTCATATTGGCTCCTACATATTCTACGAAGATCTTTATCGGTCAAACCGCATAACAACATACGTTGTTCCCTTTGTCATCGGCATGTTACTTGCCCGAGATTCGATCGTCGGTATCTAATACCTAGTTCAATCTCGTTACCGGCAAGTCTCTTTACTCGTTACGTAATGCATCATTCC
>NW_021263267.1:0-2002 GCF_002162155.2 Triticum dicoccoides
AGGTACTAAGTTCATGATAAATTTAAGTTCAATTAATCATATTACTTAAGAACTCCCACTTAGATAGACATCCCTCTAATCCTCTAAGTGATTACGTGATCCATATCAACTACACCATGTCCGATCGTCACGTGAGATGGAGTAGTTTCAACAGTGAACATCAATATGTTGATCATATCTACTATATGATTCACGCTCGACCTTTCGGTCTCCGTGTTCCGAGGCCATATCTGTTATATGCTAGGCTCATCAAGTTTAACCTGAGTATTTCGCGTGTGCAACTGTTTTGCACCCGTTGTATTTGAACGTAGAGCCTATCACACCTGATCATCACGTGGTGTCTCAGCACGAAGAACTTTCGCAACGGTGCATACTCAGGGAGAACACTTCTTGATAATTTAGTGAGAGATCATCTTAAAATGCTACCATCAATCAAAGCAAGATAAGATGCATAAAGGATAAACATCACATGCAATCAATATAAGTGATATGATATGGCCATCATCATCTTGTGCTTGTGATCTCCATCTTCGAAGCACCGTCGTGATCACCATCGTCACCGGCGCGACACCTTGATCTCCATCGTAGCATCGTTGTCGTTACGCCATCTATTGCTTCTACGACTATCGCTACCGCTTAGTGATAAAGTAAAGCAATTATAGGGTGTTTGCATTTCATACAATAAAGCGACAACCATATGGCTCCTGCCAGTTGCCGATAACTTCGGTTACAAAACATGATCATCTCATACAATAAAATATAGCATCACGTCTTGACCATATCACATCACAACATGCCCTGCAAAAACAAGTTAGACGTCCTCTACTTTGTTGTTGCAAATTTTACGTGGCTGCTACGAGCTTAGCAAGAACCGTTCTTACCTACGCATCAAAACCACAACGATAGTTCGTCAAGTTAATGATGTTTTAACCTTCGCAAGGACCGGGCGTAGCCACACTCGCTTCAGCTAAAGTGAGAGAGACAGACACCCGCCAGTCACCTTTAAGCACGAGTGCTCGTAACGGTGAAACCAGTCTTGCATAAGTGTACGCGTAATGTCGGTCCGGGCCGCTTCATCTCACAATACCGCTGAGCCAAAGTATGACATGCTGGTAAGCAATATGACTTGTATCGCCAACAACTCACTTGTGTTCTACTCGTGCATATGACATCTACGCATAAAACCTGGCTCTGATACCACTATTGGGTAACGTAGTAATTTCAAAAAAATTCCTACACACACGCAAGATCATGGTGATGCATAGCAACGAGAGGGGAGAGTAATGTCCACGTAACCTCGTAGACCGTAAGCGGAAGCGTTATGACAACGTGGTTGATGTAGTCGTACGTCTTCACGATTCGAACGATCCAAGTACCGAACATACGGCACCTCCGAGTTCAGCACACGTTCAGCTCGATGACGATCCCCGGACTCCGATCCAGCAAAGTGTCGGGGATGAGTTCCGTCAGCACGACGGCGTGGTGACGATGATGATGTTCTACTGGCGCAGGGCTTCGCCTAAACTCCGCGACGATATGACCGAGGTGGAATATGGTGGAGGGGGCACCGCACACGGCTAAGGAACGATCACGTAGATCAACTTGTGTGTTCTAGGGTGCCCCCTGCCCTCGTATATAAAGGAGGGAGGGGAAGGTGCGGCCGGCCCCCAAGGGACTCCGAACAACCTTCGGTACATCAAAATATATAAACTCATAATAAAACTGTCATCGTAACGTTAAGCGTGCGGACCCTACGGGTTCGAGAACTATGTAGACATGACCTAGAACTATTCTCGATGAATAACCAATAGCGGAACCTGGATGCTCATATTGGCTCCTACATATTCTACGAAGATCTTTATCGGTCAAACCGCATAACAACATACGTTGTTCCCTTTGTCATCGGCATGTTACTTGCCCGAGATTCGATCGTCGGTATCTAATACCTAGTTCAATCTCGTTACCGGCAAGTCTCTTTACTCGTTACGTAATGCATCATTCC
>NW_021263268.1:0-593 GCF_002162155.2 Triticum dicoccoides
CGAGACAAGCACGTGACACCACTGCCACCTTGTCTTAGCGTAACGCGAGTCGAGGCGGACGTCGTCGCGGTAGCAAGGACGGAGGCCGAGACGAGCACGTGACACCATTGTCACCCTGTCTTAGAAAAACGCGAGTCGAGGCGGACCGCGACGACGAACGCCGAGACGAGCACGTGACACCACTGCCTCCCTGTCTTAGCATAACGCGAGTCGAGGCGGCCGTCATCGCGGTAGCGACGACGGACGACGACACGAGCACGTGACACCAGTGCCACCCTGTCTTAGCGTAACGCGAGTCAAGGCGGACGTCATCGCGGTAGCGATGAAGGAAGCCCAGACGAGCACGTGATACCAATACCACCCTGCCTGAGCGTAACGCGAGTCGAGGCAGACGTCGTCGCGGTAGCAACGACGGACGCCGAGACGAGCACGTGACACCAGTGCCACCCTGTCTTAGCGTAACGCGAGTCGAGGCGGACGTCATCCCGGTAGCGACGACGGACGCCGAGACGAGCACGGGACACCAGTGCAACCCTGTCTTAGCGTAAGCGAGTCGAGGCGGACGTCGTCGCGGTAGCGACGACGGACGCCGA
>NW_021263269.1:0-5588 GCF_002162155.2 Triticum dicoccoides
AGAATAACATGGGGTGTAGGTGAGTAGAGGGATTGCCTGGCCAGCGGTGGGAGTAGTAGGGGCGGTGAGGCCTCCGGCGCATCGCAGCCGGCCACGGGAGGCAGGAGCACAAGGCACGACCGGCGCTGGTTTGGGCGGCTGGAACAAGAAGACCAGAGGTTGAAGAAGCACTACGGCCGTTGGATGGACATCGTACGGTCACTGGAGCTAGAATCGTGCATATTGACTAAGTTAACAAAGCCCTCCGTCCCCGTCAACTTAGTAGGCCCACAAGTCAGCCTCCCACCAAGGTGGGTCCCAGCTAGCAGGGGGTATTCATTTTTTAGCGTAATAAGGAGGCACTTTCTTGTGTGCGAAGATATAGCTGGTGGGTTCGAGCTGTCAGCGGTGGTAATGTTTTTTTTGTGAAATACAGAGGCCCTTTCGGTGGGTCCCTGATGTCAGGTGGAGGAATCATTATTTTGCGTGTAATAAGGAGGCATTTCCTTGCATGCGGCCGTGGACCCAGCTGTCGGCCTCTCCACGTACAGTCCACTTCAGATGCATGTCGGTCGTTAACCATGTTGACCAGGCCACGCCGAGAGCACCAGGGCGGTGGACGACGGCGAGGCCTAGGAAGGGAACGACACGGAGGCAGGGAAGACTCGGTAGTTGTTTCCCACGGGGAGGGGAGTACGACTGTACGAGGGTTTACTGGTTCGTCTGCCATCGCCGGAGAATAACAACTGGTGTGGGTGAGTAGAGGGATGGCTAGGCCAGCGATGGGAGTACGGTGGGGCGGTGAGGCCTGCGCGGAAGCAGAGCCGGCCGCGGGGAGGAGGGAGCAGGCAATCCCGTCAGCGCCTGTTTGAGTGGCTGGAGCAGGAAGAGCAGAGATTGAAGAAGCACGACGGCCGTTGGATGCCATCCAACAGTCACTGCTTGTGTGTCAACCTTTTTTTAGGAAAGCCTCAAATTTGTGGAAAACAGCATACAGCCCATCTGCCATTATTTCTAATAATTTACAGCCCATTTGCTAATTATTAAGCTTTTTTGGAGCCCATATTCTTTTTGTTAGCATTACAGCCCATATTGTGGCCACGGTTAAAAAATTATACAAAATTTTGCATATTTCGGTGCGGTCCGAACTGTTTTTAATCCCGAAATTTCGACTCACATTCAAACTGATTTTAAAAATAAATGTATATCAATATAAAATCCAAAAAATTCTCCACGCATAAAAATTAATGTAATTTCAAATCTCAAAATGAAGAAAAGATATTTGAAACTAATTGCTGGTTTGATGTATTTTAAAAATGTACATCCCATTTCTCATTACTGATGGGCCATTTTGTGGGCCAGCCGAACGAAAGCTCTCCTCGTCTTGAAAGATTTGCAGCCCAACAGGCCTGACAAAGCGATTTACTTGGCAAATCACAAAAAAACTGGGCTGTGGCCATGGACCCAGCTGTCAGCCTCTCCATGTACAATACTCTTCTGATGGAATGTCATTGACCACGCCGCGCCGAGAGCACCAAGGCGATGGACGACGGCGAGGCCTAGGAAGGGGACAACGCGGAGCCGGGGAAGACGCGGCAGTGGATGCCCACGCAGAGAGGAGTATGAGGGTTCACTAGTTCGGCTGCAGTGTGAGGATGCTATCGCCACAGAATAACAGGAGGTGTGGGTGAGTAGAGGGATGGCCATACCAGCACTGGGAGCAGGAAGATCAGAGATTGAAGAAGCACATCGGCCGTTGGATGGACATCCAACACTAACTGCTGCTAGAATCGTGTGTTCACTAACAAAGCCTTGCGTAAACAAGTCAGCCTCGAAATCTGTGGCGTGTATAGCCCATTTGCTATTATTTTTTATAATTTTTACTCATTTTCTAATTCATATGGAATTTATTGCAGCCCGTTCTCCATTTTTAGAATTGCTGGCCATTTTCTGGTCAGTTCCAGGGTCAAAAAATTAACTAAATATGTGGGAAATTTTGAAAATTCGCAAATTTTTGCTGGGGAACAAAATATTCTTAATCCGAAAATTAATAGTCATACTAAAACAAATTTAAAAATAAATTAGTACTATGTCATGTTAAATCCAATGAAATATGTATAAGATATCAGTGAAGAACAAAAACAAAAAAAGAAACTTATATCCCAGTTGCTATAATTTTTTTTGGAATTTTCGACCCCTTTCGATATTACTTTTAACAGACATTGACCATACTCTTAAGGCAGACCGGAATGCATCCCTCCTCATCTTGAAAGATTTGCAGGCCAGTAATTCGGAGAAAACAAATAGGCCTAGCTTGGGTATTCTTCAAAAAGAAATACTGGGCTACCTATTTTCCCAAAGAACTGGTGCATGAGCATTTAGCTTTATTTATTTACTTATTTATGTTTAGGGGACCATGAGCATGTACCTGGGCCGGATTCATGTGAGAGCCTCCCTTCTAGTTAATTATGGGCTTCTCTATTGTGCCTTCATCAGTGGGCTGCATGTTATCAACAAGTGGAAAATGTGTTCCGAGTTTCAAAAAAAATGTGTTCCGTATGATAAATAGTATGCGCTACGTACGGTACAGGGCACTAAAGGATCGGACCATGCAACGACTTCCAAAACATTGTGTTTGTCGTTCTAACAACACATTTATTCAACCAACAGACGAAATATACTACTGATTGTACATTGAAAACAGGAGCAGCAGCAACCAGGGCTGGGGGTGCAACAGAAGCAGTAAGCAGCCCAGAAGAGTGAAGACGCAGCTCTCTCTTCCAAACCAAACATCAGCCATCATTACAAAAGGGCTACCAAAAAAGAACAAGTGTATGCATCAAACTAAATAAAGATCCTACTACACCAAGTGTACGCATCTAACTAACTGGCTCAGTTAGACATTACTATTTATTAAGCTATGAAGATTGGCTGACGGCTTGAACCAGATGGGTGCCTGACGGGGGAAACTCCAGCCAGCAGGTCAAAGTCTGATACTTGCGACCCTCTCTCCTACTTTGTGCTGCAGAGCGTGGCGGCACATATCAGGGTATGGTGCATGCAGAGACGCATGGTACGCTGTGTACACACAATTTTGCCCGATGAACGAAACTGCGCTGCCATCATGATCCTTGCCGTCGGTTATCTCCTGGTTAATCGGATAATTCAGTCCGACAAACAGAGAGCGTGTGCCAAGGCTACTTACCAGCCTCCAGTCAAAAATTCCTGAAGGCCCAGAGAAGCTGGGATCCTGCTCAAAGACCTTGCAGTGACTGTGATTGTATTCCGCGAAACAACACGTCCGGTGCGTGCGAACGATCATCAATCTTTCGCCGTCGTCTGATTGAGCCAGGAACCACCTGCAACTGACATGCTGCTTTTCTTTGAAATGTTCTGGAATTAGGAAGGGTAGGGACACTAGGCGGCCTACAACATCATATCAAGTTGGAGTCAAATAAAAAAGGGCTCTTCGTTTAGTCAATCTTAAGAACAACATGTTATGAGCATGAATATTTTTTCAGCAAATGTTGACAGTAATATAAGCAAGCCATCATGATATCATAGGAAAGTAACATACTGCTGTAACAGCCGTTTGTAGCGATGACTGGAGTAGGCCAGCAATACGTCCAGCCATAGAAGGAGTCGACAACATAAATGAAGCCCTTGTGTTCAATGGCATCAGAGAACCATGGAGGATGTATGATCCTGCGATGGACGTGCAGATTTATCCACTTACCGCAGTGACCTGTCAGATAGGCGAGACCGCGGTTGAAGAACCCAATTAGCCTTAAGTCTTTATAATTCACAAATCTTGTGGGCACTTGGCAGATTACAACCTTGAGCAAATCAAACTTGGTATCATGTTCGCTACTGTAAGATTTCGAGTACTCTGGGCTGCGGTGCCAAAGCAGTGCAGTGTTAATCGAAGAAAGGGGATCAATCGCCGGGTGTAGACCTCCACGAGCATCCAGCTGCCGTGACCGTCAACGAGCACCATCCATGACGTGTTCATGCCGACCCAGTACATACCGTTAATGTAGTTGAGGCTTACGGGGATCAGATCGCAGTCAAGGGGGTTGATGCTCGCCACCCTATGATCGTTATGCTGCGTGACACGCCATTTCTGAAGATCAGGCGGCATCAGCAAGCAAGGAGCTGGCTTAAAAAGCTCTGGCCTAAGGGCTTTGAGTAAAAGGTACAGCCCCGACGAGCATGCGGTGAGCGGCATGGTACTGAGATTGTCCACACGCAAAACAATGAGCTTGATTACCTCTGTGGGGAGCGAATTCCAGCCACTCTTTCGGCAGACGCTGCTCAGTTCTGCCATTGTTAGTGCTTGGGTTTTGGACGAGGGGGGAGGCGCCTTAGTGGGGATGGAAGATTGGACAAGATTATGTGCGGACAAAGATGGAGAAGTGAATATGTGCTGCCGGAAGTGGACAGGTGATGATGACTACAGCACGCCGCTTGACTTACGAGACACATACCAGCAGCGTAGGGTCATGTCGATGCCAGACAACTTGCTTGAGCGATCACAGTACTGGTACTCCCTACAATGCTATGCCCTAACTTGCTTGAGTAGAGTAGTAGAGTAGGACTCTGCTCTACTACTAGCACAAGAGGAGTAGTATATTCTAATCAAAAATAGTTACAAACTTCAATGCCCGAGCGTGGAACGACTATGAACCATGCTCAAAGACTGTGTCTACATGGTGTTTGTACATGGGCGACAACGTCAAGGCCAACGGTGTAGCTCCCGTTGCACCGTATGTGTTTCTGTCCTTCCTGTTCGAAATCGTGGTAAAATTCATGTTTCTACTCTGTATCCTACTACTATGCTAGTCCACATGATTAGTTGCGAACGACGACTTCTTCCCCGACCTCGGCAACCTCATCCTCGATGACATGGGCGACAACGTCAACGCCGGCAACCAGTGAGATACAGGGTGTAGGAAGCGGTTTGGGAATTTGCATGCCTTTCCAACCAGTGAGATACTCCGTACAAAGTACGACAGAGAAATAACCACAGAGAAGGAAGCTAAAAGTAAACAATCAAACAAGCATTTTTGCATTTGTTTTGCAATGAATCGTTTCACAAGCTTGACTAGTGTTGTTTTTCTACTTTTACAAAAACCGCATCGTAATGTTAAAACGTGCATTTGCACGTACATAAGTAATAGTAGTACTCCCTTCGTCTAGGTGTATAAGTCTTCCGTCCTTCTTGGTCACGGTGCACAACCGAAGATGACTTATTGACCTGGACGGAGGGAGTAGCACAGTCTGCAAGCATATATCAGAGAGACGTGTAGTGCGATAGTGGAAAAAATTACTCGTATATGAGACCAGGTCTCACGGTTAGCAGGTGAGACTCGTCCTGATGGATGACACGTGGCTTTTAAGTGGGGGTGGGGGATGCTTTGTGATTTGTGAATGCCACGTGTCATCCATCAGGATGGGTCTCGCGTGAGACCTGGTCTCATAGAATTCTTTTCCTGTGATAGTATATAGTAAAGTTTGTGCTATATGCACGTACTTGCAAAATGCGTACGAATACACAAGGTTTCCAAACTTTCGCTTTTACATACTTAATTAAGGACGCTAAAAATTCC
>NW_021263270.1:0-1052 GCF_002162155.2 Triticum dicoccoides
GGGGGGGGGGAGAAAAAGAGGAGGGCGGTTCTGGTGGGGGAGACTGGGACGTCCAAGAAGGGAAAGGTGTCCCTTCCGGACTACTCCGCCACCGCCACCGATAGCGAGGAGGGTGGCTGCCCAGGAAGAAGCCCCTAGTGCGATCGTAAGTATCCGCACTCCATAGTAATTTTGTTTCATAGTTTTGTTATAACGCCGAACTTGTATGCAGTCCAGCCAGGGCCCATCCTGAGGCGTCGTCTTCGGATGGGTCTTTGAGCAATTCGGCGATGAACTCGCTCCCGACGGCCACTGCTCCTCAGCCCGCAGATGACACGGAGGTGTTATCCCAAAGGCTCCCAGAGCGGGGGGAGGTGGCTCTGGAGGCGCCCTGAGGCGGCATTCCAGATGTCGGACACGCGGGGTTCAAGATCCCCGCGGATCATGTTGATGAGAGCCGCAATAAACCGGACTCTCAGCCGAACACTGTTCCGGAGCCTTCAATGGTTCCGGACTTAGGCGGATAGCCCCTCGTTAAGGAGGGTGAGCCGTCTGTGCCGAGGACTTCCGTTGCGCCCGAGGCGCCAGATTGTCTGCTGGAAGCGCTTCGCGGCGCTTCCGTGGATGAAGAGCACCGTACTCTTATGAATGCGGTGATTCAGAAGGTTTCGTCCGCCAAGAGCGGACTAACCAAATCCTGCACCAGCCTCCTGACAGGCTTTGAGGTAAGTAATAAAAAATGTGTAAATTACCACCCGATAGGTAGTAGCCCTGATACTCTGTTTGGTGTTCGGAAGGAAAAACCAAACGGAGGGTCAATTATAATCCGCAGGAGTCTAACAATAAGTTTGAATGTGAATAAGCAGGCTGTGCTGCTTGCCGCTGCGGTCCGTACGACCGAGATCGCCGAGCTAAAACAGGACCTGAAGCAGGCGCAGGGAGAGCTCGACCTCACGAGGAGGCAGCTCGAAAAGAACAAAGGTGAGTGATTCCCGCTCTCATATAATGTAGGATAGATAAAATTGGTTATTCTAACGATGAAGCGTCGTGATTTTGTAACAGAGGCCACCACA
>NW_021263271.1:0-1934 GCF_002162155.2 Triticum dicoccoides
CTGAAGTTCGATCGCATGTTAGAGGATCACAAAAAAGGGTTATACCCCAATTGCGAAGATGGCAACACAAAGCTCGGTACCATACTGGAATTGCTGCAGTACATACACAGCAAAGAAGGTCGTATGCCCTCTAGGATTGGAGGTGGAGAAGATACATGCATGCCCTAATGACTGCATCCTCTACCGCGGTGCATACAAGGATCTGAACGCATGCCCGGTATGCGGTGCATTGCGGTATAAGATCAGACGAGATGACCTTGGTGATGTTGACGGCGAGCCCCCCAGGAAGAGGGTTCCTGCGAAGGTGATGTGGTATGCTCCTATAATACCACAGTTGAAACGTCTGTTCAGAAACGAAGAGCATGCCAAGTTGATGCGATGGCACAGTGAGAACCGAAAGAAAGATGGGAAGTTGAGAGCACCCGCTGACGGGTCATAGTGGAGAAAAATCGAGAGAAAGTACTGGGATGAGTTTGCAAAGGACCCAAGGAATGTATGGTTTGCTTTAAGCGCGGATGGTACTAATCCTTTCGGGGAGCAGAGCAGCAATCACAACACCTGGCCCGTGACTCTATGTATGTATAACCTTCCTCCTTGGATGTGCATGAAGCGGAAGTTCATTATGATGCCAGTTCTCATCCAAGGCCCTAAGCAACCCGGCAACGAAATTGATGTGTACCTAAGGCCATTAGTTGAAGAACTTTTACAGTTGTGGAATGGAAACGGTGTACGTACGTGGGATGAGCACAGACAGGAGGAATTTAACCTTAAGGCGTTGCTGTTCATGGCCATCAACGATTGGCCCGCTCTCAGTAACCTTTCAGGATAGACAAACAAAGAATACCACGCATGCACGCACTGTTTAGATGACACTGAAAGTATATACCTTGACAAATGCAGGAAGAATGTGTACCTGGGCCATCGTCGATTTCTTCCGACCAACCATCAATGTCGAAAGAAAGGCAAGCATTTCAAAGGCGAGGCAGATCACCCGAAGAAGCCCTCCATGCGTACCGGTGATCACGTACTTGTTATGGTCAATGATTTACACTACGTAATCTTTGGAAAGGGTCCCGATGGACTAGCTGTTCTGAATGACGCTGAGGGATACGCACCCATGTGGAAGAAGAAATCTATATTTTGGGACCTACCCTACTGGAAAGACCTAGAGGTCCGCTCCTCAATCGACGTGAAGCACGTGAGGAAGAACCTTTGCGTGAACCTGCTAGGCTTCTTGGGCGTGTATGGGAACACAAAAGATACACCTGAGGCATGGGAGGACCTGCAACGTTTGCACGAAAAAGACGGCAAGCCTCCGAAGCAGTATAAAGGTCCTGCCAGCTACGCTCTTAAGAAAGAAGAGAAAGAAATCTTCTTTGAATGCCTACTCAGTATGAAGGTCACGACTGGCTTCTCATCGAATATAAAGGGAATAATAAATATGCTAGAGAAAAAGTTTCAGAACCTAAAGTCTCATGACTGCCACGTGATTATGACGCAACTGCTTCCAGTTGCATTGAGGGGGCTTCTACCAGAAAACGTCCGATTAGCCATTGTGAAGCTATGTGCATTCCTCAATGCAATCTCTCAGAAGGTGATCGATCCAGAAATCGTACCAAGGCTAAGGAGTGATGTGGCGCAATGTCTTGTCAGTTTCGAGTTGGTGTTCCCACCATCCTTCTTCAATATCATGACGCACGTCCTAGTTCATCTAGTCGACGAGATTGTCATCCTGGGGCCCGTATTTCTACACAATATGTTCCCCTTTGAGAGGTTCATGGGAGTCCTAAAGAAATATGTCCATAACTGCGCTAGGCCAGAAGGAAGCATCTCCATGGGCCATCAAACAGAGGATGTTATCGGGTTTTGTGTTGACTTCATTCCTGGCCTTAAGAAGATAGGTCTCCCTAAATCGCGGTATGAGGGGAGACTGA
>NW_021263272.1:0-989 GCF_002162155.2 Triticum dicoccoides
GCCTTGGACGAAATATACAAGATGCCACTTCATAAATTTCGTCCCGAGGCTATTTTAGGTGCTGCGTCACCTTATTATTGGGCCAGGCCCATGTAATTTCGAAATACATAAGTATAGGCTATTTTTAGAGTCCGTATGTGTGGGGAAACAAGAGATAGGGTTGATTTCGGACTCCTCCACCAAGGGCCACGAAATTCCCCCCTCTTCCTCCATATATACAGCCCTTAGGGCATCGTTTAGACTTTGGGTTTTGTTTAGATTAAAAGTTTGCCATAGCTGCAACTTCGCGTACTTCGTTTGTGTTCAACGACCAGACAAAGGCGTCACAGAACCCCACCTTGATCAATAAAGCTTTCATCTTATATTCGCAATATCCAGATTGCAATCTTAGTTTCTTGCTTGTTCTTCGTTTGCTCGCAGGAAACAGACCGTCGTGGTCAGGTTGATCGTGCTCCGGCGTGGTCAATAACCTCTCGGAGTTGGTTTAGCGATTGCTAAGGCGCGACGTCCTCGCACGTTCGTAGTCGGATCGTCAAAGTCGACTTCCACCAAAGCGAAATCCACCTTCTCATCGAAAGACGGGACACCTTTGCCTCTATCAGGTACGAGATGATGTCCATATTCCTAAACTGAAATTGAATATTCCACCATTTGAGGGTAGATATGTTCCTGATATATATCTTACTTGGGAGTTAGAAACTGAACAACGATTTACATGTTTACAATATCCTGAGGAGAGACGAGTTGCTGCTGCTGTTTGTGCTTTCACTAGTTTTGCATGTGTATGGTGGTCTGAACATTGTAGATTATATCCTATTCCAACTACTTGGGCTGCTTTGAAAACTGCTATGCGTACGCGTTGGGTTCCACCATATTATCAACGTGAATTGCTTCAAAAATTGCAGCGTTTAAGACAAGGGAAAAATTCTGTAGAAGAATATTATCAGGAATTACAAACTGGCATGATTAGATGTGGTATTGTTGAGGAG
>NW_021263273.1:0-1945 GCF_002162155.2 Triticum dicoccoides
AACGCCGAACAGGGCCAGGCCCACCTGTCTCCTAGGTGGTCTCAACCTGCCCTGTCGCTCCGCCACCAAGTAACAGTCGGGGGCCGTCGGGAACCCAGGCCCACCTCTACCGGGATGGAGCCACCTGCCCCTTCAGCCCCCAACTCCAAACAGTATCACAGGTAATGTAACAGTGTAAAGTATATAGTATATGCCCGTGATCACCTCCCGAAGTGATCACAGCCCAGTAGTATAGCATGGCAGACGGACAAGAGTGTAGGGCCACTGATGGAACACTAGCATCCTATACTAAGCATTTAGGATTGCGGGTAAGGTATCAATGACTGTAGCAGCAATGACAGGCTATGCATCAGAATAGGATTAACGGAAAGCAGTAACATGCTACACTACTCTAATGCAAGCAGTATAGAGAAGAGTAGGCGATATCTGGTGATCAAGGGGGGGGGGCTTGCCTGGTTGCTCAGACAAGGAGGGGTCGTCGGTGACGTAGTCGTACACGGTGGCATCAGCGTCGGTCTTGTAGTCTACCGGAGATAAGAGGGGGAAGAAACAATGAATACAATGCAAACATAAACACGACGATGCGTGACGTGACAATGAGCGGTGCTAGGTGTGCCCTAACGTGGTATGAGGTGGTACCGGTTAAGGGGGGAAACATCCGGGAAAGTATTCCCGGTGCTTCGCGTTTTCGGGCAGAGGAGCCGGAGCGGGAAAGTTGCGAGTTCGATAGGTTAGGGGTGTGTGGCGGACGAACGGACTACGTATCCGGATTCGTCTCTTCGTTCTGAACAACTTTCATGTAGAAGGTATTTTCATCTGAGCTACGGTTTATTTTATATTAATTTTTAAAAGATATTATTAATTTCTTGAATTTAATTAATTATTTAATTAAATTCAAAATTGGATTTATGACATCGGCATGATGTCATGCTGATGTCAGCAGTCAACAGGGGTTGACTGGTCAACCTGATCAGTGGGTCCCGCTTGTCATTGACTGAGATTAACTAAAACAGATTAATTAGTTTAATTAGTAATTAGGTTAATCTAATCAGGATTAGTTTAGTTAAACAGGATTATTAACTTAATTAATTTGCTAATTAATTAACTGATAATTTGTTTATTTACTTTAAATTCTCTTCTCTTTTTTTTAAGGGACGGCCCACCTGTCAGGGGCACAATGTGCCCCTGCAGTGGCTGTGTGTACGCGGGGGAAAGGGAGACAGAGGACTCCGGCGGCCTCATCTAGGAGCCACGGCGAGCTCCGGCGGGGCGTGCGGCCGTCAGCCGAACGCAGCGACCAGAGGCACGCGAGGTGCGACGTGGTATCCGGTAGCAGCAGGCAGAAGGGCGAGCGCGGCGGACGGGTGAGGCGCGGCGGGTGCAGCGGGACGGCGACGTCATGCCGGAATGCGACCCCGGCGACAAAATGTTCATCTGCGAACACTTGGAGAACCAGCACGACGAGGCGCGTGCAGTGGTGTAAGCGGTTCGTGTAGGGGCGGGTGAAAGTGACCACGACGATGACGTCCGACAATGGTGACGACTTGCCCTCGTCGGAGGTGAGCCAACGGGGCACGGGGAGGAGTGAGAAGAGGGTGAGGAGGACCGTGAGCTCACAGCGATGCTCGAGGAGGGGCTCGGTGAGGGTGATGGTGCAGCATCCGCAGCGGATCCGGCGATGGCGTGCGGCGGCCAGCGTCGGGGAAGAAGCAGCGGGTGATGTGAGGGCGGCCTCCCAGCCCCGATCCAATGGCATAGACGAAGGAGAAGACGATGGCGCTCCTCCCGGTCAGACTCTCTGGGCGCGGGAAGGACGATGGCCACGCGGCGACTGTGGACAAGGTAACGACGATGGCGACGCCCTCTGGATCGAAGGGAGAGACGGGCGTCGGTGTTGGGTCGGTTACCCCCGATCCAGATCGGGGGGGAGAGGGAGGAGTGGACC
>NW_021263274.1:0-1055 GCF_002162155.2 Triticum dicoccoides
GTGGGAGACATAGAGATTTGCAAGATACATACGGATCTGAATGTTGCAGACCCGTTGACTAAGCCTCTTCCACGAGCAAAACATGATCAGCACCAAGGCTCCATGGGTGTTAGAATCATTACAGTGTAATCTAGATTATTGACTCTAGTGCAAGTGGGAGACTGAAGGAAATATGCCCTAGAGGCAATAATAAAGTTATTATTTATTTCCTTATAATCATGATAAATGTTTATTATTCATGCTAGAATTGTATTAACCGGAAACATAATACATGTGTGAATAAATAGACAAACAAAGTGTCACTAGTATGCCTCTACTTGACTAGCTCATTAATCAAAGATGGTTATGTTTCCTAACCATGAACAATGAGTTGTTATTTGATTAACGAGGTCACATCATTAGTTGAATGATCTGATTGACATGACCCATTCCATTAGCTTAGCACCCGATCGTTTAGTATGTTGTTATTGCTTTCTTCATGACTTATACATGTTCCTATAACTATGAGATTATGCAACTCCCGTTTACCGGAGGAACACTTTGGGTACTACCAAACGTCACAACGTAACTGGGTGATTATAAAGGAGTACTACAGGTGTCTCCAATGGTACATGTTGGGTTGGCGTATTTCGAGATTAGGTTTTGTCACTCCGATTGTCGGAGAGGTATCTCTGGGCCCTCTCGGTAATGCACATCACATAAGCCTTGCAAGCATTACAACTAATATGGTAGTTGTGAGATGATGTATTACGGAATGAGTAAAGAGACTTGCCGGTAACGAGATTGAACTAGGTATTGGATACCGACGATCGAATCTCGGGCAAGTAACATACCAATGACAAAGGGAACAACGTATGTTGTTATGCGGTCTGACCGATAAAGATCTTCGTAGAATATGTAGGAGCCAATATGGGCATCCAGGTCCCGCTATTGGTTATTGACCGGAGACGTGTCTCGGTCATGTCTACATTGTTCTCGAACCGTAGGGTCCGCACGCTTAACGTTACGATGACAGTTATTATGAGTTTATGCATTTTGATGTACCGAAGGTTGTT
>NW_021263275.1:0-922 GCF_002162155.2 Triticum dicoccoides
AAGAAACTCCGCAGCCCAAGAGCGCCACAGATCCGACTGAAGTTGAAGTCCCAGCGGTGGTCGACTTGATCATGGAGGTTTTGGTGGTCATTCCTGACTGGACGATTCCGTATGTCGCATATATCTTGAGGAAAGAGCTTCCGGAGGATGAGGAAGAGGCTCGACAGATCGTCCGTCGATCTAAGGCCTTTACCGTAATCAAAGGACAATTATACAGAGAAAGCGCGACTGGAGTCGGTCAGAAGTGCATAACACCAGAAGAAGGTCGACTCATCCTCAATGATATTCACTCGGGGACCTGTGGTCATCATGCGTCCTCTCGGACCATCGTGGCCAAAGCATACCGAGCCGGATTTTACTGGCCCAAGGTGAATGAGATGGCAAAAGAGATAGTGGATAAGTGCGAGGGATGTCAGTTCTACTCAAACATGTCGCACAAGCCTGCGTCAGCTTTGAAGACCATCCCACTCGTCTGGCCTTTTGCAGTTTGGGGGCTGGACATGGTCGGTCCTTTGAGAACAGGACGAAGCGGTTTCACGCATGTACTGGTGGCAGTCGACAAGTTCACCAAGTGGATCGAGGCTAAACCAATCAAGAGCCTTGACACCGGTACTGCTGTTAGCTTCATCAGGGAACTAATATTCAGATATGGAGTCCCACACAGCATCATTACGGATAATGGGTCGAACTTTGACTCAGAGGAATTCAGAGCTTTCTGCGACTCCCAGGGCACACGGGTCGACTACGCTTCAGTCGCCCATCCGCAGTCGAATGGACAAGCAGAACGAGCTAATGGACTGATTCTTAAGGGACTGAAGCCTCGACTGATGCGTGATCTCAAACACGCGGCTGGAGCTTGGGTCGACGAACTTCCATCTGTACTCTGGGGACTGCGGACCACGCCTAATCGGTCGACCGGAAG
>NW_021263276.1:0-1836 GCF_002162155.2 Triticum dicoccoides
GTGGGTGTATGATACCGGCGAAAAGTGCGCGGTATTAGAGAGGCTAGCAATGGTGGAAGGATGGGAAAAAGTGTGTATAATCCATGGACTCAACATTAGTCATAAAGAACTCATATACTTATTGCAAAAATCTAGAAGTTATCAAAGCAAAGTATTACGCGCATGCTCCTAGGGGGATAGATTGGTAGGAAAAGACCATCGCTCGTCCCCGACCGCCACTCGGAAGACAATCAATAAATAAATCATGCTCCGAGTTCATCACATAACGGTTCACCATACGTGCATGCTACGGGAATCACAAACTTCAACAGAAGTATTCTTTAAATTCACAACTATTCAACTAGCATGACTCTAATATCACCGTCTTCATATCTCAAAACAATTATCAAGCATCAAACTTATCTTAGTATTCAACGCACTCAAAAGAAAGTTTCACATATCTTGAGTACCAAGTATATTAACATTAAGCAAATTACCATGCTATTAACGACTCTCAAAATAATCTAAGTGAAGCATGAGAGATCAAGTTTCTTTAAAACAAATCCACCACCGTGCTCTAAAAGATCTAAGTGAAGCACTAGAGCAAAAATTATCACGCTCAAAAGATATAAGTGAAGCACTATGAGCAAAACTATCAAGCTCAAAAGATATAAGTGAAGCACATAGAGTATTCTAAAAAATTCCAAATCATATATGGCTCTCTCAAAAGGTGTGTACAGCAAATATGATTGTGGTAGACTAACAAGCAAAGACGCAAATAATACAAGACGCTCCAAGCAAAACACATATCATGTTGGTGAATAAAAATATAGCTCCAACTAAATTACCGATGTAAGTGGACGAAAGAGGGGATGCCTTCCGGGGCATCCCCAAGCTTTGACTTTTTGGTGTCCTTGGATTATCTTGGGGGTGCCATGGGTATCCCCAAGATTAGGCTCTTGCCACTCCTTGTTCCATAATCCATCAAAAGAATTCACCCAAAACTTGAAAACTTCACAACACAAAACTCAATAGAAATCTCGTGAGCTCCGTTAGAGAAAGAAAACAAAAGACTATTTTAAGGTACTGTAATGAACTCATTCTTTATTTATATTGGTGTTAAACCTACTGTATTCCAACTTCTCTATGGATTATAAACTATTTTACTACCCATAGATTCATCAAAATAAGCAAACAACACACGCAAAACAGAATCTGTCAAAAACAGAACAGTCTGAAGTAATCTGTAACTAACGCAAACTTCTGGAACCCAAAAAAATTCTACCAAACTTAGACGATCTGGGAAATTTGTTTATTGATCAGCAGCAATTGGAATCACTATTTTATCACGTTCTGGTGATTTTTAACAATTCGGGCACTGAGCGCAAAGATTCTGGAAATTACAGCAAGATCAAATAACTATCTTCCAAGAAGATCTAATAGGTTTAACTTGGCACAAACACTAATTAAAAGATAAAACCACTTCTAAACAGGATCTAGATGGATTATTTATTACTAAGCAGCAAGGAAAAATATTGGGTTGTCTCCCAACAAGCGCTTTTGTTTAAAGCCTTTTTAGCTAGGCATTGATATTTCAAGGATGCTCACAAGAAAGACAAGAATTGAGGCACAAAGAGAGCATCATAAAACATGTGACAAACACACTTAAGTCTAACATACTTCCTATGCATAGGCATCTTATAGAAAAACAAATTATCATAGCAATGATATTTCAATGATGCTCACAAGAAAGACAAGAATTGAAGCACAAAGAGAGCATCATAAAACATGTGACAAACACACTTAAGTCTAACATACTTCCTATGCATAGGCATCTTATAGAAAAACAAATTATCA
>NW_021263277.1:0-547 GCF_002162155.2 Triticum dicoccoides
CCGCCGCCGGCCCGTCTCGTCGCCGTCCCCGGCCCCCGCCGCCCGTCGTCGCTTCCCCCGCCACCCGTACGCGCCCGGCCCACTCCATACACACGCATACACACACACACACGCACACATACACACACACACACACATACACACAGACACACACAAACACACACACACACACACACGTACTACACACACACATATATTTTTACTTATTTTCTGTTTTCTATAATGTTTAGATGAATTAGAACTATCTAGTTTATTTTTAGAATTTTAGAAATGTTATCATCGATGAATTAGAAATATGTTAATGTTTAGTTAAACTAGTTGAATTAATATATAGAACAAACTAGTTTATTTTTAGTAAATGTTTAATTAGTTGAACTAATTGAATTAATATAACTAGTTTATTTTTAGTAAATGCTTAGTTGAACTAGTTGAATTAATATATATAACTAGTTTATTTTTAGTAAATGCTTAGTTGAACTAGTTGAATTAATATAATAACTAGTTTATTTTTAGTAAATATAATGCTTAGTTGAACTAGTTGAATTAA
>NW_021263278.1:0-4368 GCF_002162155.2 Triticum dicoccoides
ATTCCATTTTCATTGCCTTTCGGATGTTTTACGCCACAGACATATGTGTTTGCAGGGCAAAGAAACGCCGTGCACCATACTTTACTTGCTCTAAGGCCAGAAGGTGGGCGTGGGAAAGGGGATGATAATGAACCCCTTGCAACCCACGTTCCACAACCAGCCGATCCCCGCTGGGCACTTCAGGGTTAGCTTGTCCAGTGTGAAATCGGGGCATAAGGCTTTGCCTCCTCCAGTACAGCATGTGGGAGAGGACGACAAGACGCCACCACGGATTGGAAGCTGCAAGGGTTGGGTGCTGGTATGGACGAAGAATCTTATTCGTCTGGAGCTGGCCAAGAGCACACCAATAACCACACATCAACAAGCATGTGCGGAGATCACCACCCCGCCTACACAATTACCAGCTCACGTAGTGTCGGGTGAGAGCGGCGGACAACATGATGAAGGGGGTGCAATAGTATTGGCTGATGTAATCGGTCATGTAGAACAGAGAATGGATGATGAGACGGAGGTCGACCCTATGGGTTTCCTCAATACAAACGCGATATGATGATTCAACCATATGACGAATCGGGCTATCAGCATGCTAATGAGGATATGGATGATATGCCCGGGAAGGAAGTTCGTTGGAAGGATTGCAAAAAGTCTCTCTTCATGAATTCCTCACAGGACACGCCTGAAGATGCCGCCTCAACACAGGCTCAACTAGCCGGGGGTCATACAGTGCTTAGCCCGAGAACCCTGGGGCAGGGGTTAAGGAAGGCTCTACAAGGTGTGCCCAAGAAAAAGGAGAGCAAGAGATCGGGGAACATAACTGCCTTCAAATAAGCCAGAGGATATAGCAGCCAGACGATGGATTCTGAAGAGCGTGTACCTGTGAAAGGTGCGGCCATGTTCCATCTGACTATCAGGGGATCTCAGGAGACTGCACGACCATGTGTTGTCGACTGAGAAAAGCCTACTAGCCTCAAAGGATCCAGGATATCCGACATACGCGGCTCGTGTGCCTAAGGGGAAGTGCTACGTCGACATACGGCCTGCGGAGGTGTTCTTCCTGTAGTTTGACCATATCTTTGAGATGTTTCTGACAAGGCGGCTCGATTTTACAATCGTCAGCCTTTTTGCGCTACATATGAGCTCTGTCATGAAGAGTGAAGAAGTCTCGAATATCTGTGTGGCAGATCCGTAGTACATGCACGAGTCTTTCTTGAGTCTCGGCGACTTTGAACGTGAAACTGCTAGGGACTACCTCCAAAACTTCATGGTACAGAATAGGGATTAGGAAATTGTCCTCCTGCCATATCATCCAAAGTAAGTGAGTTCCAGACAACCCTTTCGTACATTTCAATCATTCCTTCTCGCTCATATGGAGAATAATTTGAGGTGTCTTTTCCCCGCAGCAACGGGCGCACCGTCCTTATCGTTCTTTACCCGCGAGTCTCCCACGCCGTGTATTTTGACCCTTCCGAAGACTACAAGAAAAAGGACTACACCCACATAATGAATATTCTAGATGATTCTCTCCAAGGCTTTAGCATTAGATGTGGCCACATGCAGAGCAGGAAACAAAGGAACAAGAAGATGTGTTTCGTGCATAAAACTAACTTCTCCTGCATCCATGTCCCAAAACCAAGCAAGAAGGATGGATTCTACATCGTCCACCTCATGATTGAGTTCAGCACGAATCACCAAAAGCTTCACACGACAAGCAGAAATGATGATCATATCCACAAGTGGCTAGAATTTCATGGAGAAGCGGATTATAAACTTAGAGATGACTTCTTTCGCATCCAAAGGGACATTGCGACGATCATCATGAAAGAAGTCGTCGATGAGAAGGGGATGTTCCACCACGGCCCTATATTGCGAGCTGACGTCCGAACTCGCATAGGCATGCAACGTCTAGACCTCACGCCGTTCAAGAAGCTAGGGTCCGTCCTCGATGATATGGTAGGATGGAACTTCTAGTGATTTACGATGCCGATGATGATGATATGTGTCGGTTGAACTTGTATACTTTTTGTAGCGAATGAAACTTTGTGATGTCCACGGTCCCTGCCGAACTTGCGTAACGCTACTTTGTTAGTTTGCGTATGATGACCCGCATACCTCTAGTTAATTAGTTTGCGTACTGTATGTTGCATCTAGTTGCTAACCCTTTCTCTTTCGTGTTGCTCTAGTATATTTTGTTGCATATGATTGTAAATCCTTTTCATGAAGATGCTTCTCTAACAGGTACCTAGTTTCTTGATGGCGAGATGGCAGTGTTATGTCGTGTACAAAGGGAAGGTTCCGGGGGTGTACAACAAGTGGCAGGAGTGTCACGCGCAAGTGAGTGGGGTCTCGGGCGCCAGCCATAAAGGCTTCAAAAGCAGACAAGAAGGAGAAGCTAGTTACTTGAGGTTCACGCTAGAGCGAGAGAGGACTCGTAACCGCCGCCTCATGTACTGCATAGTTCCGCTCTCACTCATAGTGATAGCTCTTCTCGCATATACCATTGTTTAGATGGATGGCATTGTAGTTGCAAGTATTCGAGACTTACATGTATCGCTATTTTCGAGATGATGACGAGATACCACTTTGTATTGGATGATGATTATGATGAGACTATTTGTATGTATATGCTGTGATTACATATGTGGTCTCGCAGCCATTTGTATGTGTATCATGATGACATTTGTATGTGCTAAAGATTCTTGTATAAAGCCTGTTCAAATACAAAACAAATATGCAGATTTTTTTTTCAAAAACTACTGAAATTAGCATTAGTGAATGGAGAAATGTTAGCAGTAGCGTGACAGTAACAGTAGCGTGTACAGGTGAAGCGCACTAGAGCTATTAGCAGTAGCGAGCATTCACGCAGCACGCTGCTGCTACACTTGTATAGCAGTTGCGCGGGGATGCACGCGCTGCTGCTACGGGTTAGCTGTAGCACCTTATTAGTAGCGACGTAGCCCGCGCTACTGATATACCTAGAACTCGCGCTGCTGCTAGGCTTTTCCCTAGTAGTGTAAGTGTTACTATTTCATCTAAAGGCAGTCACCACTAAGCAAACAAAATTTGCACAAAACCGATAAATATTAGGTAATTGAACAACACAGAGCATTACTCATATCCGAGGGAAGTCGGCATCCCTAATCCATAATAGTCCACTAAGCCATTAAAAAAATAAACTTAATTCTAGCATATACTCATAAAAAATATATTTTTTGACACATTGATTTTCTCTAAATAACAAGATCCTGTATTGAAGTACTATGTATATTTAGCATAAAAATGACAGTACCAATAAATCTAGCTGCGCAAATGCGCGGGTGACCCTGCTAGTTTCCATTGGTAGAAGAAGAGTTTTACAGCATGGGATTATATAAACTCACTAAGCCATGTATACAAAAAGGCATGAAAGGGAGCTAGGAGCAAACAGACAAGGGGTTGTTCGGCCCCGATAAAAATAAAATTCGTTTTAAAGTAAGCTAGTTACTAACTAGAGGATGGAAAGCTCGAAGAAGATATAGAATTTAGAACAAAGGAGCAAAGACACTACACTATTACGAAAAAGAGTTTTCCCTGGCTTTATATTATAAAGCATCCATCATTGATTACAACCGAGAGCCGATACAAACACACATCACCACTACACACACCATGCACCCAAGGCAAGAACACACCCCCAGGACAAGATACAAGGGTGCCGGGCACCGCACACCACTCCAACGAACTACAAAGCACACTAAAGATGAGCAAAGAGGCATCGCCTTGAGCCGACGGAGATCACCATGAGCAACCACCGAGGAGAGGTGAGACGACCGACGACGGAGCAAGGACTACAAAACGGCGCCTCCAACAAGGGCACGACCATAGCCGCCACCGTCCGATCACGCAGATCAAGCTTTCTCCCTGAGTAACCCGAAGGGAAAGGGAGCACCGCGACGGAGCCTGCAGGGAGGAAACGACGTCCGCGGACGCTGCCACCGTTGGCCAGTAAGAGGTCTGGGCAAGTAATGTACCCCGGTGCACCAACCCTTCGGTATCCCGTGTTCCACCAACCACGCGCATCCATGCCGCCAGCGCGGCCATGTCTGCTCGCCGCACCCAAGCTGCGCAATCTGCCCAAGATCAACGCATCTCCCACCGCCATGGCCGCCGCCCAGCATCCAGAACGTCCGGCACCTTCAAAGAGACGGCTTTGGACGGAGCCAACTCCCACCACCGCCGCAACCGGCAACGACCGTCCGCCTCGTACATCACCTAGCAAAACAGCCACGAAGCATCAGGCCGGGGAAAGGGGAAGGGGAGGTGCGCCACTTGGCTACCCACGGTGTCGGCGACAGCGGCTCGACCATGTCGAAGCCCCATCCCTCCAACAAC
>NW_021263279.1:0-1709 GCF_002162155.2 Triticum dicoccoides
TTGATAGAGGCGAGGGTGTCCCGATCTTTCGATGAGATGATAAGTATCGATTTGGTGGAGACGACTTTGACGATCCGACTACAAACGTGCACGACGTTGCGCCTTAGCAATTCGCTAAACCAATCTCCTGAGGTTACTGACGATGCCGGAAGCACGGTCAGCCTGACCACGAAGGTCTATTCCTGCAAGCAATCGAAGAACGAGCAAGAATATGATAAAGCAATCTGAATATTGCAAATATATATGAGGTATTGATAATGGTGGGGATCCGTAAGCGGTCTTGGTCTGGTCGTTGGACACAAACGAAGTACACGAAGTTGCAGTGGCTAACTTTTAACTAAACAAATCCCAAGGAAAAGCTACTAGATGGATCTACTTATATAGGAGCAAGGGGTGGCGGCCAAGGAGGTGGGAGGACGTCCCAAGGCAGCCTAAAACTAAATCTAGGTTGTACAAGGCCAATGGGCCCAAGTGGAGGTGATGTAACACCTTTGGACTTGTAGTTTGACTCGGATTCTGCTGCAGCATCAGATTGTTTCGTCCACAACTCAACGCTCCGGACGAATTTGAAGGTGATTCCAATTGGGTTGGAAAGTGCACGAAATCTAGTTTCCAACAAAAAAAGAATCACCGAATTCGGAGTCCGTATGAAAAACTTGTGTCCGTTTTGAGTCAGGTGTGTCTGTGCAGTCTGAATCTGAATCCAGAACGTGAGAGACTTGGACTCTATCTTCTCTTGGGCCAAAAGTGACGTGAGAGAACTTTTTGGACAGCAAATAAACATCTCTTTCTTCCTTATCTTCATATGTGGATTGTACAAATGTCCCATACACCTGCAATTAGACAAAACACAAAAGTGTGTGAAGTATTTTTGTTCTGGATAACATAAATAGATTATTGAATAGTTTGCACTAGAAATCACCTGACAAATATGCATATATGCAATATTTTTGGTCATATCCAAGGTAGTCATGTCCTCATCAGAAAAGCACACTCTGGATTTTTTTTCGCTCTTTTTTTTGCGCTGCTTTTTTTTGCGAAAAATCACTATAATGGCGAGTGTCTCAAAACTCTACCCAGGTCAAACTGACAGGATGGGCACGAAATTGTTTCGACCAATTTTTTTTTCGACTGCCCGGACCCAAAAACTGGAAACGGGTCAAAAAAAACTTCCTATAATGGCACCTGTCTCAAAACACTCAGAAACACCCAAAAATAGGATAGCCAGAAATTTTTTCAAAAAATGCGTTTTCGAAAATTTTTGGGCCTAAACGGAGCGTGGTTTCCAGACTCTCTTTTTTTTTCCGAAACCTACTCCGGCAAGGAAA
This sequence comes from Triticum dicoccoides, assembly GCF_002162155.2. Classification (NCBI taxonomy): domain Eukaryota; kingdom Viridiplantae; phylum Streptophyta; class Magnoliopsida; order Poales; family Poaceae; genus Triticum; species Triticum dicoccoides. The sequence goes on from NW_021263279.1 coordinate 1,329, forward strand.
CACGAATCGGAAACTAGATGGATCTCGAAAACAAACCTAATATGCAAGGAACTCGGATTGATGGTGGATATATGGTGGTGGTATATGGCAGCGGTGGTGGTAGCGGTGGTAGTATATGGATATGGATCGGTGGTGGTATATGGACACGGATTGGTGGTGGTATATGGATACGGATTCGGTGCGGTGGTGGTAGATGGCAGGGGCGATGATGATGGTGCGGCGGCGGCGTGACAACTTATGACCAGAACTCGAAACTCTAAAAGACTAGACTCTAAGACCAGCAACTAGACACGACGATGCAACCGCAAATTCAACAAAGCAAAACCCTAAAAAGATTATGCAAGGCTCAGATTGGTTCGGATATGATGAACTAACCCTAAA
>NW_021263280.1:0-1133 GCF_002162155.2 Triticum dicoccoides
ATGCTACAACATGCTTAAATACGCAAACATGCAATAAGTCATTCAACACAGAATCATCACCAAGATTAGAGGTCATATCAAAATGATTAAACATTGGTTCTTTTGCATCAATAGTTAATTCAATGGGTGCACTCAAAATTGTTGGTATTTCAGTTGTTTGATCACATGGCAAAGTCAAATTATCAACGTAGTCCTCTAAAATAGGTGGTGTGATCAAAGTAGTGGGTAGCTCATCAGATGGTGCATTCAAATTGACAAGGCATTCATCATTCTCATGTAGAGATGGAAGATCAGTACCTTTGTCATTACCTCTTATGATCAACTCAGATGATGTAGCCACTCTCAGGGGCGATGTGTCACATGGTGGAGGTGATGTAGTCCTGACAACAACGGATGTGGTTGTCATAGTATGCTTAGTAGTTGAAGGAACAATCATATCAACTCTTGGAATGTGCACCGTGCGCTTGTTCTCCTCGTGGCCAACACGTCGTTTTATTTCCTGTTCAGCTTTGCAAGCAAGATGAAACAAATGGTCCATAGGATAACACTCTTCATGAATTAGTATCTCTTGAATATCACGGTTTAATCCTCCCCAAAATCTAAATCATCTTCACTTTCTTCTAAAGAGGAATGCAACAAGGTAGTTTGTAAATCATCATAATATTTTGTTACAGTTTCACTACCTTGTTTTAAGTGTTGCAACTTCTTAATCATGTCACGAGTATAATAAGCAGGGACGAAAGTATGTCGCATGGCAAGTTTCAAATCATCCCAAGTAGTAGGTATATAATCAGGGTGTAACCGACAATATTCACTCCACCAAACCAAAGCATAACCAGTGAAAGAACCAACCGCAACCTTAACCTTTTTATGTTCATTGAAATTATGGGAAGCAAACATATTTTTTATGTCGAACTCCCATTCAATATATAAAGCAGGTTTAAAACGGCCATTAAATGGTGGTATAGATACATTAACCTGATCATGTGCATTTGGATGTTTGTGCACCTCTCGTGACGGTTGTGGTATTTGCAAAGGTGGTGGCACGTCTCCCGCGATCGACAAAGCCCATGAATTGACTCTGGATCCTGTCATGATTAGTAGAACAAGAAACAAAACCCAAAAATAATGTT
>NW_021263281.1:0-857 GCF_002162155.2 Triticum dicoccoides
GGAGCTTCTGAGCTAGTCGGGGGAGCGAGGGGTGGCCGGAGACGGCTGCTATGGCGAACGACGGCGACGGTGGTGTTCGGCTGTGTGAGAGAGAGAGCGAGGGAGAGGAGGGAAGAGCCGAGGGCGAGTGAGAGAGAGCAGGGGGGGGAGGCGTGGCGTCGTCCAGGGGCATCGAGGCGAGGAGGGGAGGGCAGGCAGGCAGGGAGAGAGGTGGCGTGGCGCGGTGGCGCGCGCGCGCGCCGGCCACACTCCCCTCCCTCTGTCGGGACGAAGACGACAGAGGAGGGAGACGGGCTGGGCCGCCTGCTGGCTGGGCCGGCCAGCTGGATGGGCTGCACAGGGAGGAGCCCAGGTAAGCTTCTCCCTTTTATTTTTTTCTGTTTTCTAATTTCTGACATTTGTTTTGATTTAAATAATATATTAAATCATTTATTTAACTTATGCCAATTTTTGCAGGGGCTAGATATATTATTCCAGAGCTCCTTTATAATTGACATAATATTTGGACATATATTAATATATATAATTAATATATTTCCAATGCAAATATTTATGCATTAATTCCAAAAGCCCAAAATAAATACCTATGAGCTCTTAAAAATATTGGTTTGATTTTTATCTCTGTCCAATATTTTCAGAGAGCCACATGAGCATTTTCTTGGACCCTTTTGGAGAAATTTTTATTTGGGTCATTTTCAAAATGATTCTGAGGGTTTCACAGATCCCCATTTCAAGTTTCTGATGAAAGAGTAAACATGATGCAACACTCTAATGCATGACTAGCTAGGGTGTGACAACTCACCCCCACTCAAAAGAATCTCGTCCCGAGATTTGGGTTCTTCCGGGAAGAAGGCGGG
>NW_021263282.1:0-1364 GCF_002162155.2 Triticum dicoccoides
ATAGTTCATCACGAAGTTCTACTAACTTGGTGATGGTGACTAGAGAATTCTGTCAATCACTATCTTATCTGGAAGATTAACTCCCACTTGATTCAAGCGATTGAAGTACCCAGACAATCTGAGCACATGCTCACTAGTTGAGCGATTCTCCTCCATCTTTTAGCTATAGAACTTGTTGGAGACTTCATATCTCTCAACTCGGGTATTTGCTTGAAATATTAACTTCAATTCCTGGAACATCTCATATGGTCCATGACGTTCAAAACGTCTTTGAAGTCCCGATTCTAAGCCGTTAAGCATGGTGCACTAAACTATCAAGTAGTCATCATATTGAGCTAGCCAGACGTTCATAACTTCTGCATCTGCTCCTGCAATAGGTCTGTCACCTAGCGGTGCATTAAGGACATAATTCTTCTGTGCAGCAATGAGGATAAACCTCAGATCACGGATCGAATTCGCATCATTGCTACTAACATTTTTCAACACAATATTCTCTAGGAACATATCAAAATAAACATATGAAAGCAACAACGCAAGCTATTGATCTACAACATAATTTGCAAAATACTACCAGGACTAAGTTCATGATAAATTTAAGTTCAATTAATCATATTACTTAAGAACTCCCACTTAGACAGACATCTCTCTAGTCATCTAAGTGATCACGTGATCCATATCAACTAACCATGTCCGATCATCACGTGAGATGGAGTAGTTTCAATGGTGAACATCACTATGTTGATCATATCTACTATATGATTCACGCTCGACCTTTCGGTCTCCGTGTCCCGAGGCCATATCTGTATATGCTAGGCTCGTCAAGTTTAACCTGAGTATTCTGCGTGTGCAAAAACTGGCTTGCACCCGTTGTAGATGGACGTAGAGCTTATCACACCCGATCATCACGTGGTGTCTGGGCACGGCGAACTTTGGCAACGGTGCATACTCAGGGAGAACACTTCTTGATAATTTAGTGAGAGATCATCTTATAATGCTACCGTCAATCAAAGCAAGATAAGATGCATAAAAGATAAACATCACATGCAATCAATATAAGTGATATGATATGGCCATCATCATCTTGTGCCTGTGATCTCCATCTCCGAAGCACCGTCATGATCACCATCGTCACCGGCGCGACACCTTGATCTCCATCGTAGCATCGTTGTCGTCTCGCCAATCTTATGCTTCCACGACTATCACTACCGTTTAGTAATAAAGTAAAGCATTACATCGCGATTGCATTGCATACAATAAAGCGACAACCATATGGCTCCAGCCAGTTGCCGATAACTCGGTTACAAAACATGATCATCTCATACAATAAAATTCAGCATCATGCCTTGACCATATCACATCACAAC
>NW_021263283.1:0-1345 GCF_002162155.2 Triticum dicoccoides
GACTAGGTCCGTAAACTGAGGATTGTCCTCATTGCTTCATAGAAGGCTTATGTCCTTAATGCACCGCTCAGTGTGCTGAACCTCGAACGTTGTATGTGGATGTTGCGAACATCTGACATACACATTTTGATAACTACGTGATAGTTCAGTTAAACGGTTTGGAATTGAGGCACCAAAGACGTTTTTGAAACGTCGCGAAACATATGAGATGTTTTGAGGGCTGAAATTGGGATTTCTGGCTCGTGCCCACATCAAGAGGTATAAGACCTCCGACGATTTTCTTAACCTGCAAACTAACGGAGAAAAGCTCAATTGTTGTGCTTGTGCTCAGATTGTCTGAGTACAACAATCGCTTGAATCGAGTGGGAGTTGATCTTCCAGATGAAATAGTGATGGTTCTCCGAAGTCATTACCACCAAGCTGTTGGGTTTCTAGCAAGAACGTTTCACGTGGATCAACTTGTCTCAACTTGTGTGTTTAGAGGTGCCCCTGCCTCCGTATATAAAGGATGGAGGAGGAGGAGGCCGGCCAAGGCAAAGGTGCGGCCAGGATAGGGAGTCCTACTAGGACTCCAAGTCCTAGTAGGAGTCCACCAAGAGGGGAGGAAGGGAGAAGGAATAGGAGGAGAAGGAGAGGTGGCCGGCCCCCTTTTCCCTAGTCCAATTCGGACCAAAGGGGAGGGGGGGCGCAGCAGCCTTTTTCCTCTTCCCACTAAAGCCCATCAAGGCCCATTACTTCTCCCGTAACTACCCGGTACTCCGAAAAATACCCGAATCACTCGGAACCTTTCCGATATCCGAATATAGTCGTCCAATATATCGATCTTTACGTCTCGACCATTTCGAGACTCCTCGTCATGTCCCCGATCTCATCCGGGACTCCGAACTCCTTCGGTACATCAAAAAGCATAAACTCATAATATAACTGTCATCGTAACCTTAAGCGTGCGGACCCTACGGGTTCGAGAACAATGTAGACATGACCGAGACATGTCTCCGGTCAATAACCAATAGCGGGACCTGGATGCCCATATTGGCTCCTACATATTCTACGAAGATCTTTATCGGTCAGACCGCATAACAACATACGTTGTTCCCTTTGTCATCGGTATGTTACTTGCCCGAGATTTGATCGTCGGTATCCAATACCTAGTTCAATCTCGTTACCGGCAAGTCTCTTTACTCGTTCCGTAATACATCATCTCACAACTAACATATTAGTTGCAGTGCTTGCAAGGCTTATGTGATGTGCATTACCGAGAGGGCCCAGAGATACCTCTCCGACAATCGGAGTGACAAATCCTAATCTCGAAATACGCCAACCCAACATCTACCTTTGGAGACAC
>NW_021263284.1:0-1203 GCF_002162155.2 Triticum dicoccoides
CCATATTACTGGACTTCCACCATCATGTGAACACGATGATAGCAATGGTCAGACCAAAAGATGTAATGGTGTATGCTCGAGGGATCAACCACGAGTAAGACAACATTACGAAAATCGTTGTTTCTGATTTGACTTGACGATAGCCCATACTCAAGTCAAAGTCTTGACAAGGCAATAGATCCAACAACTGATCACGAAGACCAATCAATGGAGATATCATCTTTCTTCAACACACACACACGCACAAAAGATATCCCTTAACATGAACTAAGTCAGACAAGCTTTTATCTTCCAACTCTCCAAGTTGTTGTTTAGCTTAGCCAACTAGCTCAGGGAATCCGACACAGATTCATGGAGAAAGGGTGGCTTACAAGAACCCCCCCCCCTGTGGACCGCCTTTTCAGTTTAAAAAAATAAAAAAATGATAAAAATGTCAAAAAAATAAAAGAAAATAAGTTTGCCATGTCATATGTGGTCTAGTTGTTGGGAAAATTTACAAATATAAATTTCGACTTTATTTGCAAAATATCTCTGGAAATTTGTAAAATGGGCATAACTTTTGCATACGAACTCGGATTAAAAAGTTTTATATATGAAAAATCATCTACTCGAAAAGTTACATCCGAATTTAACTGGGGGAACCCTGTTAAACATTTTCGAAATCCCCAAAAACCTAACACAAAAAAGTTACGGGGCTTTCAAGATCTAGAGGCAAAAAAATTCAAAAAAAAGGTTTGGGATACTTCGTACGTATGCATGACCGATTTGGGATGATTCCAAGGGAAACAAAACAAACCTTTCTCAAATTCATGGCGGCAACTTACACCTAATGCACCTGAACTTGGAGAAAGTCACTTCTTTCATCCAAGCATAAGCTTCATGAACAGAACACGAAGGCATTGCTTACAAGGTTTTCAACACTAGGTTGATGTTCAACATGAATCATGGGGGAGACAAAAATGCTGCTGATGGGCTCAACAACAACTCATCAGAATTTTCCATATTACTGGACTTCCACCATCATGTGAACACGATGATAGCAATGGTCAGACCAAAAGATGTAATGGTGTATGCTCGAGGGATCAACCACGAGTAAGACAACATTACGAAAATCGTTGTTTCTGATTTGACTTGACGATAGCCCATACTCAAGTCAAAGTCTTGACAAGGCAATAGATCCAACAACTGATCACGAAGACCAAT
>NW_021263285.1:0-2956 GCF_002162155.2 Triticum dicoccoides
ATAATTTAACCCAAAGCCTCTTAAAGGGACGGATCTGATCTGGGCCGTAATTTGGCCCAGAACATGGTAGGCTTTTAACGGGCCGGATCTCATATGGGCCTTTATTAGGCCCAAAAAGTGGCAGGCTGTTAATGGACCGGATCAAATATGGGCCAGCATTTGGCCCAAAACATGTCAGCATGTTAATGGGCCGGCCCACTAGTGTCCTCAAAATCTTGTGGGCCTTTAGCTGGGCCGGCCCATTGTGGTCGGCGAAATCTCGTGGGCCATTAGCTGGTCCGGCCCATTATGATCCGCAAAATCTTGTGGGCCTTTAGATGGGCCGGCCCATTATGGTCTGCAAAATCTTGTGGGCCTTTAGTTGGGTCGGCCCATTTAATCTTTATGGGCCACTTTTGGGCCGGTCCACATGGCAACATATCATAGGCGCATCTCGCCCATTGGATGAGTGACACCTCTGCCAACGTGGAGCTGACACGTGATTCCGTCGGCCAATGAGAATTTTACATTGGTCGTGGCTGTTAGCGGGTTATCGGATCCGAAACCGGACCCGATAGCTTAACGGCGTCCTGTTACGGTGGATGTCACGTGTCGGTCACCCTTAACGAAAGCACTTCTATCATGCGCGATTTATCGTCATGGAAGTGGACACTTCCATGATGATAATTTTGGTAATGTCATGGAACACTTCTACGACACCACATGTATGACTATCTTGATTCTGTCATAAAATCGTCATGGATGTACATGAATGACAGAAAACGTGACCTACTATGACAAACATGTATCATCACGGAAGTGTATTTTTTTGTTAGTGACTCCAATAATTATCCGAAACACTCCGAAACCATTCCAGTGCTCGAATACCACCTTCTAATATATCAATCTTTACCTCTCGACCATTTAGAGACTCCTCGTCATGTCCGTGATCTCATCCAGGACTCTAAACAACCTTCGGTCACCAAAACACATAACTCATATAATACATATCGTCATTGAACGTTAAGCGTGCGGACCCTACGGGTTCGAGAACTATGTAGACATGACTCAGACACCTCTTCGGTCAATAAACAATAGCGGAACCTGGATGCTCATATTGGTTCCCACATATTCTACGAAGATCTTTATCGGTCGAGCCGTAATGTCAACATACGTTATTCCCTTTGTCTTCGGTATGTTACTTGCTAGAGATTCGATCGTCAGTATCTTCATACCTAGTTCAATCTTGTTACCGGCAAGTCTCTTTACTCGTTTCGTAATGCATCATCCCGCAACTAATTCATTAGTCACATTGCTTGCAAGGCTTCATATGATGTGCATTACCGAGAGGGCCCAGAGATACCCCTCCGATACTCGGAGTGACAAATCATAATCTCGATCCATGCCAACCCAACAAACACCTTCGAAGATACTTGTAGACCATCTTTATAATAACCCAGTTATGTTGTGACCTTTGATAGCACATAAGGCATTCATCCGGTGTCCGGGAGTTGCATAATCTCATAGTCGGAGGAATATGTATTTGACATGAAGAAAACAGTAGCAATAAAACTGAGCGATCATTATGATAAGATAACGGATGGGTCTTGTCCATCACATCATTCCACTAATGATGTGATCTCATTCATCAAATGACAACTCATTTCCATGGCTAGGAAACTTAACCATCTTTGATCAACGAGCTAGTCTAGTCGAGGCATACTAGGGTCACAATGTTTTGTCTATGTATTCACACATGTATCAAGTTTCCTCGTGTGGTGTCATCTTCTCAACACTCTTTGTCGTGGATCTGTTGAGGAGGTACATGGCCTTCGTTATGGCCTCGCCTTAGAAGCGTCCCGGCATGCCCTTGGCCTTCGGGAGGCTGCGCTCCATTCCGACAATTGTTTGGTTGCGTCACTTCACAACGCCGTTCTGGTGGGGCGTGTAGGGCGCGGTGAGCTGCCGTCGTGCACCCTGGTCGGCGAACTACTCGCCGAGGCTCTGGGAGGTGAATTCACCACCTCGATCTGTGCGCAGCACCTTGAGCTTGTGCCCGGACTCGAGCTTGATAATCCCCAAGTGCAGGGAATCATCGTAGCAATTTCCAAAGGTGGAGGTGATAAGTATGGAGTGTCGAACCCACAAGGAGCTAAAGGTAAGATTAATATTCTCTCAAGTCCTATCTGCCACTGATATGACTCTATGTACACCGAACTTTTGCTTCCAACTAGATACGAGAAATAAAACTACGTTGTGGGTATGAAGAGGATAACTTTGCATGATATCGGAGAGCTAAAATATAAAAGTAGATGTTGTTATCATAAAGTTAGAATATATTACTAAATATTATACATAGAGAGTGTGGAATAATGATGGATCAGTGTGCGGAATTATCCTAGGCAATTGTTAACAAGACCGGTAGTCGTCATTGCAATTTCATATGAGGGAGAGGCATAAGCTAACATACTCTCTCTTGTTGGATCATATGCACTTATGATTGGAACTCTAGCAAGCATCTGCAACTACTAAAGATTAAGGTAAAACCCAACCATAGCATTAAAGCATCAATCCCCTTTATCCCATACGCCACAACCCCCTTACTCGGGTTTATGCTTCTGTCACTCAAGCAACCCACTATAAGCGAATCATGAACGTATTGCAACACCCTACAGTGGTAATCCCTCACGCTTGCACGACACGGATGGCACAATAGGACAACACCAAAATAAAACATACAACTCGTACCAATCTAGATCATCAATCAACTCAAAGACAAAGATATCGACTCAAATCATCATAGGATGGCAACACACCATTGGATCATAATATGTGGCATAAAGCATCATGTTCAAGTAGGGATTACAGGCGGTGAAGGAGGGTGGACCGCGTAAAAGAGATGAGGATGGTGATGATGATGGTCTATTAATCATCTGCAAAAAGAATCAACCTAAAAGCACTCTCCAGTAAACAATGG
>NW_021263286.1:0-1103 GCF_002162155.2 Triticum dicoccoides
CCACCTATGAAATTCCCGAACCTTTCCGGTTATGCAATCAGGTGTTGGGGATACAGGGGAAGCACAATATCTCACCCAAACTAGCAAATCCTACATCCAGCTGTATCCATCCTTCAACACATAACCAGGAAAACTTCGGAAACCATCTACCTCAACCTTCGAAAAGCATCCGTTATACAAGTTATGGCGATACTCCCGAACTCCCGCCCCAGTACTGGGTGGCGTCGAGGTTATCTCACCAACGAACTGCATAAAAGAGATTTTTGATGTCGGCGAACATATCTCAAGTATACCAGAATTGCAACGATAAAATTGTGACGACAACACCTCGGAGCTCAACTCCCCGGGACACTGCCACAACCCCTAAAGACAGGAGGCACCAAGAACAATGTTCTCGTCACAAAACCATCGGAACAAAACCAAGATACTCGCGTGATCCTAAAAAAAATTTTTTAGTGAAATTTGAGAAGAGAAGAGTCAAAACTCTACGCTAGGATGCCTTACCAGAGCGATGAGGAGACTGGGAAGTAAAAAGAATTCCTAAGCTCTCCGATATATAATTCCTAAGGACTCAAAACATTTTTCTAGACACAACTCGGCTGCTAAAAACGATCAAGCAATGGGGCTCCTAAGGTCGGGGAAGGCTCTGATTACCAACTTGTAACGCCCTCGATGCGGCTATAGCTCCCACGTGTCGAGGCACGACTTAGAGGCATAACCGCATTGAAAGCAATGTCGCAAGTCGGGCAATCATTACAACATCCCTTGTAATATATAATAAAAGGGGGAGATAACATAGTTGGCTTACACTCGCCACGTCACATCAGAGTACATAAATAACATCCATCAAACAAACACTCATGGCCCGACTACGGCGCCAAAATAGAAAAGAACCCAACATGCGACAAGGTCCTGAATCGATAACCCCAACTAGGCACCACTACTGATCATCTGGAAAGGACACGTAGTATCGCTGAGAGTCCTCGTCGAACTCCCACTTGAGCTCGTAATCGTCAACTGGAGCGGAATCACCTGGACCTGCATCTGGAGTTGTAGTATCTGTGAGCCACAGGGACTCAGCAATCTCACACCCACGCGATCAA
>NW_021263287.1:0-1206 GCF_002162155.2 Triticum dicoccoides
CGACACGTGGGAGATATAGCCGCATCGAGGGCGTTACAAGTTGGTAATCAGAGCCTTCCCCGACCTTAGGAGCCCCACTGCTTGATCGTTTTTAGCGGCCGAGTTGTGTCTAGAAAAATATTTTGAGTCATTTAGGATTATATATATCGGAGAGTTAGGAATTCTTTTTACTCCCCAGTCTCTTCATCGCTCTGGTAAGGCATCCTGACGTAGAGTTTTGACTCTTCTCTTCTCAAATTTCACTAAAAAAAAATTTAGGATCACGCGGGTATCTTGGAATCGTTCCGATGGTTTTATGATGAGAACATTGTCTTGGTGCCTCCTGTCAGGGGTTTAGTGGAAGTGTCCCGGGGAGTTGAGCTCTGAGGTGTTGTCGTCATAATTTTATCGTTGCAGTTCTGGAATACCTGAGTTTAGTACGCCGACATCGAAAATCTCTTTTATGCAGTTGTTGGTGAGATAACCCCGATAGCCCAGTACTGAGGTGAGTACGGGAGTATTGCCATGACTTGTATAACGGATGCTTTTCGAAGGTTGAGGTAGACGATTTCCGAAGGTTTCTTGGTTATGTGTTGAAGGATGGATACAGCTGGATGTAGGATTTGTTAGTTTTGGGTGAGATATTATGCTTCCCCTGTATCCCCAACACCTGATTGCATAACCTGAAAATTTCGGGAGTTTCATAGGTGGGAATTCAAGTAGCTCTTAGGATATCTTTCCGACGGATGTATGATATGAAATTGGGGTTCGACGTTTAGTGGTCCGCCTATTCACGGTCGATTTTACAGTGGTCTCGTTGTGTCTTAAAGAGTCCTTGGCTATGCCGACTCGGGGACGCTTCGTATGTCATGTGCACTGCCTTGTACATGATGGTGCTGTACGATCGAGCCCGTGTAGGCCCCACCACGAAAACTTCGGACGAAATCTCTATCATATGTTTGTTCTGGCTTATTTTGCAAGCCAATCCTTTGTTTTGTTTTGAGTTGTGGTATTCGAGTTGCTTCGAAGTCAAATGTTGATTCCATACCTTTTCCAAATGGTGTTCTCATATTCCTATGTGAATACTAATCCTTCTTGATCATCGAGTCTGTCTTGTCAATCCTTTTTTTTAACCGGTGTGTCTCTCCTCAAGTGGATCCGTTCACGTCAACATTTGCAAGATCATTTATCACTTCTTCTCAACGGTGTTTGTTTCATCCGTCTCCA
>NW_021263287.1:6516-8986 GCF_002162155.2 Triticum dicoccoides
CACCTAGCCTTTTCTTTCCCTTGGGTTCTGCAGACTCAAGGGTCATCATTTTTTTTAACCCCCCCCCCGGGCCAGTGCTCCTCTGAGTGTTGGTCCGAACTAGAGCCCTGTGCAGCGCCCCCTCGGGGAAACTCGGGGTTTGGTTTTAGTTGTACGGATTGCTCATCTGAGTGTGCCCTGAGAAAGAGATATGTGCAGCTCCTATCGGGATTTGTCGGCACATTCGGGCGGTGTTGCTGGTTTAGTTTTACCCTGTCGAAATGTCTTGTTGTACCGGGATACCGAGTCTGATCGGAACGTCTCGGGTGGAGGTCTATTCCTTCGTTGACCGTGAGAGCTTGTGATGGGCTAAGTTGGGACACCCCTGCAGGGTATTATCTTTCGAAAGCCGTGCCCACAGTTATGGGCAGATGGGAATTTGTTAATGTCCGGTTGTAGAAAACCTGAAGTTGACCTTATTTAAAATACATCAACCGCGTGTGTAACCGTGATGGTCTCTTCTCGGCGGAGTCCGGGAAGTGAACACGGTGTTGGAGTTATGCTTGACGTAGGTTGCTATAGGATCACTTCTTGATCATACTTTTATCGACCGTGCTTTGCCCTCTCTTCTCGCTCTCTTTTGCGATTGTAGCCACCATATATGCTAGTCGCTTGCTGCAGCTCCACCTCATTACTCCATCCTTCCTATAAGCTTAAATAGTCTTGATCTCGCGGGTGCGAGATTGCTGAGTCCCCGTGGCTCACAGATACTTCCAAAACCAGTTTGCAGGTGCCTATGTTACCGTGCAGATGACGCAACCAAGCTCAAGGAGGAGCTCGATGAAGATCTTGCCCTTTGTGTTGTTTCGTTCTAGTTGATCAGTAGTGGAGCCCAGTTGGGGTCGATCGGGGACCTTTGTCGCATTTGGGGTTCTTCTTTTATTTTGGTTCCGTAGTCGGACCTTGATTGTATCTGGATGATGTAATGCTTTATTCATGTAATTGTGTGAAGTGGCGATTGTAAGCCAACTATGTATCTCTTTCCCTTATGTATTACATGGGTTGTGTGAAGATTACCTCACTTGCGACATTCCTTTCAATGCGGTTATGCCTCTAAGTCGTGCTCCGACACGTGGGAGATATAGCCGCATCGAGGGCGTTACACGGAGTAGGCGTCTAGAAAAGGCAGTCTCTCGCATCCCATGGTCGAGTCAACAATTTGATCTATGCGAGGGAGAGGAAAATGATCTTTCGGGCAGGCCCGGTTGATGTGATTGAAATCAATGCACATTCGGAGTGATTTGTCTTTCTTAGGAACCATGACGACATTAGCGAGCCACTCGGAGTGGTATATCTCTCGGATAAATCCTGCCGCCAACAGTCGAGCCACTTCCTCACCAATGGCTTTTCTCTTCTAGACGGCGGACCGCCGAAGATGCTCTTTAACTGGTTTTGCAGATGAGTCGACTCTTAGGCGATGCTCAGCCAGTCCCCTGGGAACACCTGGCATGTCAGCGGGCTTCCATGCAAAAATGTCCCAGTTCTCACGGAGGAACTGGATGAGCGCTTCTTCCTATTTCGGGTCGAGTGTTGTGGAGATGTGGGTCGGAGCTGCATCGGGGTCGGTCGGGTGAACGTGAACAGGCTTCGTCTCACCGGACGACTGAAATGCAGACTCTGTGGCGGGTTTCTTGGATCGCAGCAAGTCACTCGGATCTGCGTTTTGCTTGTATTCTTCGAACTCGACCGCTGTCACCTGGGAATCAGCAATTTTTGAGCCTTTCTGGAAGCACTCTTCTGCCTTTTTCCGATCACCAGTGACAGTGATCACTCCTTTGGGGCCGGGCATCTTCAATTTGAGGTACACATAACATGGTCGAGCCATGAACCGTGCATAAGCTGGTCTCCCCAAAATGGCATGATATGCACTCTGAAAATCCACGACCTCGAACGTCAACTTCTCTTTGCGAAAATGTTTCGAATCGCCAAACACCACGTCCAATGCTATTTGGCCGAGTGACTCGGCTTTCTTTCCTGGTATAACTCCATGAAAGCTCATGTTACTGGTGCTCAGTCGGGACATCGGAATGCCCATTCCTTTCAGTGTGTCTGCATACAGCAAATTCAGCCCACTACCACCGTCCATAAGCACTTTCGTCAGTCGAGTGCCTTCAACAACTGGATCGACCACCAAAGCTTGCCTCCCAGGGGTGGCAATATGAGTCGGGTGATCAGATTGGTCGAAGGTGATGGGTGTTTGGGACCATTTCAGATAATTTGCTTTTGCTGGGGCAACCATGTTCACCTCACGGTTAATAACTTTCAATCGACTCTTGCTCTCCACATCTGCAAAGATCATCAGAGTAGAGTTGATATGCGGATATCCTTCCTCACTGTCCTCCTTGTCTTCGGCCTTGTCCGACTCCTTCTCCTTGTTATTAGACTGTTTTCCCTGAAACTGCTGGATCAGGAGTCGACATTGGCGAGTGGT
>NW_021263288.1:0-799 GCF_002162155.2 Triticum dicoccoides
GCGGCGGCCAAGGGGAGAGGGGGAGAGGGTGGCTTGCCCCCCAAGCCAAGGGGGCGCCCCCTCTAGGGTTCCCCCCCTCAACCCTAGGCGCAAGGGCCCAAGGGAGGGGGTGCGCCCAGCCCACCAGGGGCTGGCTCCCTGCCCCACGCAGCCCATGTGGTCCCCCGGGAGGGGTGGCCCCTCCCGGTGGAACCCCGGAACCCTTCCGATGGCCCCGGTACAATACCGGTATGACCCCGAAACTTCCCGGTGTCCGTTTGACAACTTCCCATATATAAATCTTTACCTCCGGACCCTTCCGGAGCTCCTCGTGACGTCCGGGATCCCATCCGGGACTCCGAACAACATTCGGTAGTCACATACTAGTCTTCCTAATAACCCTAGCGTCACCGAACCTTAAGTGTGTAGACCCTACGGGTTCGGGAGACATGCAGACATGACCGAGACGCTCTCAGGTTAATAACCAACAGCGGGATCTGGATACCCATGATGGCTCCCACATGCTCCTCGATGTTGTCATCGGATGAACCACTATGTCGAGGATTCGATCAAACCCTGTATACAATTCCCTTTGTCAATCGGTACGTTACTTGCCCGAGACTCGATCGTCGGTATCCCAATACCTTGTTCAGTCTCGTTACCGGCAAGTCACTTTACTCGTACCGTAATGCATGATCCCGTGTCCAACACCTTGGTCACATTGAGCTCATTATGATGATGCATTACCGAGTGGGCCCAGAGATACCTCTCCGTCATACGGAGTGACAAATCCCAGTCTCGATCCGTGTCAACCCAACAG
>NW_021263289.1:0-1270 GCF_002162155.2 Triticum dicoccoides
GCTCTGATACCAACTTGTGACGCCCCCGATTCAATCGTACACTAATCATGCACGCAAATGTGTACGATCAAGATCAGGGACTCACGGGAAGATATCACAACACAACTCTAAAACATAAATAAGTCATACAAGCATCATAATACAAGCCAGGGGCCTCGAGGGCTCGAATACAAGTGCTCGATCATAGACGAGTCAGCGGAAGCAACAATATCTGAGTACAGACATAAGTTAAACAAGATTGCCTTAAGAAGGCTAGCACAAACTGGGATACAGATCGAAAGAGGCGCATGCCTCCTGCCTGGGATCCTCCTAACTACTCTTGGTCGTCGTCAGCGGCCTGCACGTAGTAGTAGGCACCTCCAGTGTAGTAGGAATCATCGTCGACGGTGGCGTCTGGCTCCTGGACTCCAGCATCTGGTTGCGACAACCAGAAAGAAAGGAAATGGGGAAAAGGGGGGAGAAAGCAACCGTGAGTACTCATCCAAAGTACTCGCAAGCAAGGAACTACACTACATATGCATGGGTATATGTGTAAAGAGGCCATATCAGTGGACTGAACTGCAGAATGCCAGAATAAGAGGGGGATAGCTAATCCTGTCGAAGACTACGCTTCTGGCAGCCTCCGTCTTGCAGCATGTAGAAGAGAGTAGATTGAAGTCCTCCAAGTAGCATCTCCAAGTAGCATATCCAGGTAGCATCTCCAAGCACATCTCCAGTCGCATCGCATAGCATAATCCTACCCGGCGATCCTCTCCTCGTCGCCCTGCGGAAAAGCGATCACCGGGTTGTCTGTGGAACTTGGAAGGGTGTGTTTATTAAGTATCCGGTTCTAGTTGTCATAAGGTCAAGGTACAACTCCAAGTCGTCCTGTTACCGAAGATCACGACTATTCGAATAGATTAACTTCCCTGCAGGGGTGCACCACATAACCCAACACGCTTGATCCCATTTGGCCGGACACACTTTCCTGGGTCATGCCCGGCCGCGGAAGATCAACACGTCGCAGCCCCACCTAGGCAAAACAGAGAGGCCAGCACGCCGGTCTAAACCTAAGCGCACAGGGGTCTGGGCCCATCGCCCATAGCACACCTGCACGTTGCATGGGCGGCCGGAAGCAGAACTAGCCCCCTTAATACAAGAGCAGGCTTACGTTCCAATCCGGCGCGCGCCGCTCCGTCGCTGACGTCTGAAGTGCTTCGGCTGATACCACGACGTCGGGATACCCATAACTACTCCCACGTAGATGGTTAGTGCGTATAGGCTCGTAGCC
>NW_021263290.1:0-1300 GCF_002162155.2 Triticum dicoccoides
CCACTTGGGCCCATTGGCCTTGTACGACCTAGATTTAGTTTTAGGCTGCCTTGGGACGTCCTCCCACCTCCTTGGCCGCCACCCCTTGCTCCTATATAAGTAGATCCATCTAGTAGCTTTTCCTTGGGATTTGTTTAGTTAAAAGTTAGCCAACGCAACTTCGTGTACTTCGTTTGTGTCCAACGACCAGACCAAGACCGCTTTCGGATCCCCACCTTTATCAATACTTCATATATATTTGCAATATTCAGATTGCTTTTATCATATTCGTGCTCGTTCTTCGATTGCTTGCAGGAATAGACCTTCGTGGTCAGGTTGATCGTGCACCGGCGTGGTCAATAACCTCTGGAGATTGGTTTAGCGATTGCTAAGGCGCAACGTCGTGCACGTTTGTAGTCGGATCGTCAAAGTCGTCTCCACCAAATCAATAGTTACCATCTGATCGAAAGATCGGGACACCCTCGCCTCTATCAGTTTGGTAACCTTGGGAAGTGCACCTTTTGCACCGACCGAGTATCTTTTCTTGGCTATGTTGTTACTCCACAGGGAATTGAAGTTGATAAAGCCAAGATTGAAGCTATTGAGAGTTGGCCGCAGCCCAAAACGGTCACACAAGTGAGGAGTTTTCTTGGCCTCGCTGGATTCTATAGGCGTTTTGTGAGAGATTTCAGCACCATTGCTGCACCTCTCAATGAGCTTACAAAGAAAGATGTGCCTTTTCTTTGGGGTACTGCACAGGAAGAAGCCTTCACGGTATTGAAAGATAAGTTGACACATGCTCCTTTACTCCAACTTCCTGATTTTAATAAGACTTTTGAGCGTGAATGTGATGTTAGTGGAATTGGATTAGGAGGTGTGTTATTACAAGATGGCAAACCTGTTGCATACTTTTCTGAAAAATTGAGTGGGCCTAGTCTGAATTATTCTACTTATGATAAAGAATTATATGCTCTTGTTCGGACTTTAGAAACATGGCAACATTATTTATGGCCCAAAGAGTTTGTTATACATTCTGATCATGAATCTTTGAAACATATTAAAAGTCAAGCTAAACTGAATCGTAGACATGCTAAATGGGTTGAATTCATTGAGACTTTCCCTTATGTCATTAAACACAAGAAGGGAAAAGAAAATGTTATTGCTGATGCATTGTCTCGTCGCTATACTATGCTTTCACAACTTGACTTCAAAATATTTGGTTTGGAGACCATCAAAGATCAATATGTGCATGATGCTGATTTTAAAGATGTAATGCAGAATTGTAAAGAAGGAAGAATGTGGAACAAGTTTGTCGTTAACG
>NW_021263291.1:0-2600 GCF_002162155.2 Triticum dicoccoides
ATACATGATAGAGCCTATGGCTGAAGCATAGGGAACATCTTTCATTTTCTCTCTATCTTCTGCATTGGTCGGACATTGAGTCTTACTCAATTTCACACCTTGTAACACAGGCAAGAATCCTTTCTTTGCTTGATCCATTTTGAACTTCTTCAAAACTTTGTCAAGGTATGTGCTTTGTGAAAGTCCAATTAAGCGTCTTGATCTATCTCGATAGATCTTAATGCCCAATATGTAAGCAGCTTCACCGAGGTGTTTCATTGAAAAACTCTTATTCAAGCATCCCTTTATGCTATCCAGAAATTCTATATCATTTCCGATTAGTAATATGTCATCTACATATAATATCAGAAATGCTACAGAGCTCCCACTCACTTTCTTGTAAATACAGGCTTCTCCAAAAGTCTGTACAAAACCAAATGCTTTGATCACACTATCAAAGCGTTTATTCCAACTCCGAGAGGCTTGCACCAGTCCATAAATGGATCGCTGGAGCTTGCACACTTTGTCAGCTCCCTTTGGATCGATAAAACCTTCCGGCTGCATCATATACAACTCTTCTTCCAGAAATCCATTCAGGAATGCAGTTTTGACATCCATCTGCCAAATTTCATAATCATAAAATGCGGTAATTGCTAACATGATTCGGACAGACTTAAGCATCGCTACGGCTGAGAAGGTCTCATCGTAGTCAATCCCTTGAACTTGTCGAAAACCTTTTGCGACAAGTCGAGCTTTGTAGATAGTAATATTACCGTCAGCGTCAGTCTTCTTCTTGAAGATCCATTTATTCTCAATTGCTTGCCGATCATTGGGCAAGTCAACCAAAGTCCATACTTTGTTCTCATACATGGATCCCATCTCAGATTTCATGGCTTCAAGCCATTTTGCGGAATCTGGGCTCACCGTCGCTTCTTCATAGTTCGTAGGTTCATCATGATCTAGTAGCATGACTTCTAGAACAGGATTACCATACCACTCTGGTGCGGATCTTACTCTGGTTGATCTACGAGGTTCGGTAGTAACTTGTTCTGAAGTTTCATGATCATTATCATTAGCTTCCTCACTAATTGGTGTAGGTGTCACAGAAACCGGTTTCTGCGATGTACTACTTTCCAATAAGGTAGCAGGTACAGTTACCTCATCAAGTTCTACTTTCCTCCCACTCACTTCTTTCGAGAGAAACTCCTTCTCTAGAAAGGATCCATTCTTAGCGACAAATGTCTTGCCTTCGGATCTGTGATAGAAGGTGTACCCAAAAGTCTCCTTTGAGTATCCTATGAAGACACATTTCTCCGATTTGGGTTTGATCGAGCTTATCAGGTTGAAGTTTTTTCACATAAGCATTGCAGCCCCAAACTTTCAGAAACGACAACTTTGGTTTCTTGCCAAACCACAGTTCATAAGGCGTCATCTCAACGGATTTTGATGGTGCCCTATTTAACGTGAATGCGGCCGTCTCTAAAGCATAACCCCAAAACGATAGCGGTAAATCTGTAAGAGACATCATAGATCGCACCATATCAAGTAAAGTACGATTACGACGTTCGGACACACCATTATGCTGTGGTGTTCCGGGTGGCGTGAGTTGTGAAACTATTCGGCATTGTTTCAAATGTAGACCAAACTCATAACTCAAATATTCTCCTCCACAATCAAATCGTAGAAACTTTATTTTCTTGTTACGATGATTTTCAACTTCACTCTGAAATTCTTTGAACTTTTCAAATGTTTCAGACTTATGTTTCATTAAATAGATATACCCATATCTGCTTAAATCATCTGTGAAGGTGAGAAAATAACGATATCCTCCACGAGTTTCAACATTCATTGGACCACATACATCTGTATGTTTGATTTCCAACAAATCTGTTGCTCTCTCTATAGTACCGGAGAACGGTGTTTTAGTCATCTTGCCCATGAGGCACGGTTCGCAAGTACCAAGTGATTCATAATCAAGTGATTCCAAAAGTCCATCAGTATGGAGTTTCTTCATGCGTTTTATACTGATATGACCTAAACGGCAGTGCCACAAATAAGTTGCACTATCATTATCAACTCTACATCTTTTGGTTTCAACATTATGAATATGTGTATCACTACTATCGAGATTCATCAAAAATAGACCATTCTTCAAGGGTGCATGACCATAAAAGATATTACTCATATAAATAGAACAACCATTATTCTCTGATTTAAATGAATAACCGCCTCGCATTAAACAAGATCCAGATATAATGTTCATGCTCAACGCTGGCACCAAATAACAATTATTTAGGTCTAATACTAATCCCGATGGTAGATGTAGAGGTAGCGTGCCGACCGCGATCACATCGACTTTGGAACCATTTCCCACGCGCATCGTCACCTCGTCCTTCGCCAGTGTTCGCTTAATCCGTAGTCCCTGTTTCGAGTTGCAAATAATAGCAACAGAACCAGTATCAAATACATAGGTGCTACTATGAGCTCTAGTAAGGTACACATCAATAACATGCATATCACATATACCTTTGTTCACCTTGCCATCCTTCTTATCCGCCAAATACTTCGGGCAGTTCCACTTCCAGTGACCAGTCTGCTTGCAGTAGAAGCACTCAGTTTCA
>NW_021263292.1:0-1442 GCF_002162155.2 Triticum dicoccoides
ATCCCTTGATTTGAGTGTGGGCTATCGTCAAATCAAATCAGTACCAACGATGCTCGTAATGTTGTCCTACTCGTGGTTGATCCCTCGAGCATACACCATTACATCTTTGGTCTGACCAATGCTATCACCGTGTTCACATGATGGTGGAAGTCCAGTGATATGGAAATTCCGATGAGTTGCTGTTGAGCCCATCAGTAGCATTTTGTCTCCCCCCATGAATCATGTTGAACATCAACCTAGTGTTGGAAATTTGTGTAAGCATTTCTTCGTGTTTCGTTCATGAAGTATATGTTTGGATGAAAGTAGTGACTTTCCCTAATTCATGTGCATATGATGCAAGTTGCCGCCATGAATTTGAGGAAGATTGTTTTGTTTCCTTGGAATCATCCCAAATCAGTCATGCACACGTGCGAAGTATTCTGTGGTCTGGAGACTTGCAACCTTCATTCCATACGTGTCCCGAGCACACCAAGCCACTGATTGATTTGTTCAAGGAGAAGAAGTTCCTTCATAAGAGCTAATCATATGACTTATGCAAGGACTTCGTTATCCACGGTGATGGTTCCCAACCAGAACTTGGTAGTGTTTTATTGTAAGACTACCATGTGATCATGTTTGTCTGAGACAACATGTTCACACGTGCGTAGCAGAACCAGCTCATGTTCTGGAGCTTGCTATCGTAGTTCATTCCCCGAGAATCTCGCAACGTCATCTCGTCGAATTGTGTTGCAAACTTTCATTTTTCTTCCTAGACTCGATGAGTCTGGGATATCCTGACACCAACCAGATCTGAATCTCAGGCAGATATGATGGTTGGAACATTTTCCAAGAACTATAATATTGGTCCCTCGATAACCGGTAAAGTGGATGTCGTGGCCGACACACCCAACCGGAAGACCTATTATTATAATATCTTGATTGAGGAAGTTGGCCACCTCCCCATAGGGATTTCGTAGGATTTACTCCCTAGTTGCCCCTATGGATTTTGAGATCCCGAAGTCCGACCTTTTTACTTGATGTTCTAGATATCAAACCATATCTATGAATGGGTTACACTAGCACATCAAGGAGAACATTAGAAGCGGAGTGCTAAATGTCTCTCGGTCGATCATCCAGATTTTATTTGCTTGGCCTCGCTAAGGTGAAATATGAGAAAGTGTTATCCTCCTTCGCATCTGCATCGTCCATCGCTATTCATCATGGTAGTATGTTGTGTTGTCAGCACCCTTGACGCGGTTGTTGATAAAAACCTTGATGATTGTGGAAATGCTCAAGTTCTTGAGAGCACGCACAAGCGCTACGTCTTATCATCGGCACTAGCTGGGATTGCCCCAGATTTCCTCGGTTATGCTATAACCACTCCAACAGTGAATTCACTCTCTATTGTTGGGTTCTTCCCCAGTTACCAGAATCATTCCCAGCATTTGCATTTTGTTCCTAGC
>NW_021263293.1:0-1061 GCF_002162155.2 Triticum dicoccoides
AGGGTCCTTATGAAGGGTAAATAGAAGTTGACAAATCACGTTGTGGCTTTAACGTAGGTAAGAAAACGTTCTTGCTAGAACCCTAATTCAGCCACATAAAACTTGCAACAACAATTAGAGGACGTCTAACTTGTTTTTGCAGCAAGTGGTTTGTGATATGATATGGCCAAAGTTGTGATGAATGATGAATGATCTATATGTGATGTATGAGATGTTCATGCTATTGTAATAGGATTCACGACTTGCATGTCGATGAGTATGACAACCGGCAGGAGCCATAGGAGTTGTCTTTATTCTTTTAATGACCTGCGTGTCATCGAGAAACGCCATGTAAATTACTTTACTTTATTGCTAAACGCGTTAGCCATAGTAGTAGAAGTAATAGTTGGCGAGCAACTTCATGGAGACACGATGATGGAGATCATGATGATGGAGATCATGATGTCAAGCCGGTGACAAGATGATCACGGAGCCCCAAGATGGAGATCAAAGGAGCTATGTGAAAATGGCCATATCATGTCACGTTTATTATTTGATTGCATGTGATGTTTATCATGTTTTGCATCTTGTTTACTTAGAACGACGGTAGTAAATAAGATGATCCCTCACAATAAAATTCAAGAAGTGTTTCCCCTAACTGTGCACCGTTGCGACAGTTCGCTGTTTCAAAACACCACGTGATGATCGGGTATTTTATTCAGACGTTCACATACAACGGGTGTAAGACAGATTTACACATGCAAACACTTAGGTTGACTTGACGAGCCTAGCATGTACAGACATGGCCTCGGAACACAGAAGACCGAAAGGTCGAGCATGAGTCGTATAGAAGATACGATCAACATGAAGATGTTCACCGATGTTGACTAGTCCGTCTCACGTGATGATCGGACACGGTCTAGTTTAACTCGGATCATGTAATACTTAGATGACTAGAGGGATGTCTAATCTAAGTGGGAGTTCACTAATAATTTGATTAGTTGAACTTAATTATCATGAACTTAGTCTAAAATCTTTGCAATATGTCTTGTAGATCAAATGGCCAACGTAGTCCTCAACTT
>NW_021263294.1:0-1763 GCF_002162155.2 Triticum dicoccoides
CCTCCTCCTTGTCTCGGGTGCCTCCTATTTTTCACCTCATTTCCACCATAGATTCATTCAAATTAAGTGGTTAAGTTACCTTGTTTTGCTAGGTAAGTAAGGGGGGAAGCTATATTTATGTTGTTCTCCCTACAACAATGTGCACATGCACTTTTTATGGCCTAGCTAGATCTATGTATGTTCGTGGTGTTGCATATGTTTGTGGTGTTGCATATGTGTTTGTGTTTGGAGGTGTACCGGTATTTGAAATGCGATAGTTGCCAATATTTTGCCGGAATGTTGATTCATTTCCGTTTCGGCGAGAATTTTGGCATTAACCATTCTTTTTGGCCCTATTTTTAGGGAAAGTCATGCCAAATTTTTTTCTTGGTTCTAAAATATCGTTTTGCTCTACCCCGCAGGCGACCATGGTCCGCACGATGACCGAAGGCATCGTGAATAGGTTTTTGAGGTCCGCGAAGGCCGAGATGCTTCAAAAGAACGAGACGGAGATAAGATGTCCGTGTCGAAGATGCAAGCTGAATAGCCTTATTGCGGACCCGGATTCCGGGCAGGTGCGGGACCACCTGCTCTTGCGTGGTTTCATGGATGGCTATCGGTAGCAAGGTGATGAAGATGACTACGAAGTCGTCCATGGGATCAATGGGCAACATGCCAGAGAGGACCAAAGATGGGCCAAAAGCAAGGGCAGACTTGAAATCAATGGGCATCAGGCAGGAGCTTCACGCTATATATGATGATGATGATGATGATGATGATGAGGCGAAGCAGGACACAGAAAGTCGTCGCAAAGGCAAAAAGGCCAAGAAGACCGGAAATGACTACCCTCCCGCGTGCTTCACTCTAAGTCAGGAGGAGATCGAGCAGTTTTTCACCTGCCTCCTAGGAGTAAAACTTCCTTACGGTTACGCGGGGAAGATAAGCAGATACCTAGACCCAGCGAAGCAGAAGTTCAGCGGGATGAAGTCTCATGACTGTCACGTGCTGATGACGCAGATACTACCAGTTGCAATCCGTGGGATCATGGACGCGCACGTCCGTGAAACGCTATTTGGCATATGCAACTTCTTCGACGTCATCTCTCGGAAGTCGATTGGCGTGAGGCAACTCAGAAGGCTACAGGAAGAGATCGTGGTGATACTATGCGAGCTTGAGATGTACTTCCCGCCCGCATTCTTCGACGTTATGGTGCATCTGCTGGTCCATATAGTGGAGGATATCATCCAACTCGGGCCGACGTTCCTGCACAGCATGATGCCATTCGAAAGGATGAATGGTGTCATCAAAGGATACGTTCGCAACATGTCACGTCCAGGGGGAAGCATAGCCAGGGGCTTTCTGACCGAAGAGTGCATCTCCTACTGCACGAATTATCTAGGCATCGAGAACCCCGTTGGTCTGCCCGTCAACAGGCACCTCGGCAGGCTCGCTGGATGGGGTCACCGTGAGGGTCGCCGCGAAATGCATGTCGACTTCGAGGGTCGACTCGCCGACTTTGAAAGAGCAAACCTAGTCGCGCTACAACACATAGACGTGGTCGATCCTTGGGTGGTAGAGCACAAAACCTTTATTAAGAAGACGTACAATGACCGAGGCCAACAAAGGACGGACGGAGATATACTCAAAGAGCACAACTCATGTTTCACGCGTTGGTTCAAGCAGAAGCTTCTGTCGTACCCTTTACATGAGGATTCTTCCGCGGAAGAACAACTCATATTCGCCTTGTCACAGGGCGCCGAGCACAACCTGATGACCTATGAGGC
>NW_021263295.1:0-969 GCF_002162155.2 Triticum dicoccoides
AGGAGGGAATGGGGTCCAGGGGGAGAGAGGGGAGGTGCAGGGGGCGAAGGCGTCTCCGTGGCGTGAGGGGGAGGCTCGGGAACGCCTCGGTGGAAGCAGGAGGTGGCCGAGGCGGCATCGGCGCTCGCCACCGAGCTGCTTCGGTGCGAGGGGAGGAAGAAGACAAGGGGGAGGAGGTGGGCTGGGCCGGCCAGGTGGGGGGGGAAGCTGGGCCGGCTACAGGTAAGTGGCCCAGGTACTTCCTTCCCTCTCTCTCTTTTATTTCAATTTCAGTTCTGTTTTCTTTTTTTTTAATTCTTTTGCCACTGTTTTGAATTAAAATAATAATTCAAACAATGCCAAAGCTCCTCTGAATATTTTATATTGCTAGATGGACTTTTCCAAAAGCTTATAAAATATTTCAGGGGGTATTTGAAATTATATTCTAATTATATGAATATAATTCAAATTCAAATAGCTAATGAATTAAATCCAAAGTCCCAAAAATGAATCCTTAAAAATGTTCAATATTTTGGTTGGGACCAGAACCCTTACCAAAAATTATCAAACATTTAAGAAGAGCCTTTTGGAGCAATGAATGAGATTTCTAGGGTTTTTGCCCCTCTTTTATTTAGGGTTTTGAGGCTTCCAATATTCCTCAATTCAAGTTTCAAAAATATAGACATGATGCACACATGAAGCTAGCCTAGAGCAATGCCAGAAACTAGGGATGTGACAACTCACCCCCACTAAACAAGAATCTCGTCTCGAGATTCAAGCGTAGGGTAGGATGAAGGGGAAACGCAAACTAGTATAATCTTCACGATCCAGGGTGCACTTCAAATGAACGTTGATTTGAACACCATTATTGTCTTGAAGTCTTGCTCTGAGAAATCCTGTCAACATGACATGGAGGGAAGAAGGAGACTCTAGAAGGGTCGATCTTCTCGAAGATCGAACAACTCAGGATTAACTCACGGAATGAGACAT
>NW_021263296.1:0-1421 GCF_002162155.2 Triticum dicoccoides
TACTTGGCACAAACACTAATTAAACACAAAAAACACAACCTAAACAGAGGCTAGATAAACTATTTATTACTAAACAGGAGCAAAAAGCAAGGAATAAAAATAGAATTGGGTTGCCTCCCAACAAGCGCTATCGTTTAACGCCCCTAGCTAGGCACAAAAAGCAAGGATACATTTAGGTATTGCCATCTGTGGTTAGTAATTCTTCAATGAGGCATCTACCATCCTTAGGAATTTATTTCTTTTTAGTTATTATCAAACTTTTAGGCAGAAGATCGAAAAATTCATTTGTAACAAATGGTTCCTTAATGCTCCCCTACCTCGTGGCCTCCACTTTTGTGTCTTGACGTAGGGTCCAAGTCTCCTGGGTCTTCTTCGTTGAGAAAATCACGTTCCCGAAGGTTTCATTCCGTTTGGACTCCGTTTGATATTTCTTTTCTTCGAAACTCTAAAATAGGCAAAAAAAAACAATTCTTGGTTGAGCCTCCGATTAATAGGTTAGTCCCAAAAATAATATAAAAGTGGATAATAAAGCCCAATAATGTCCAAAACAGTAGATAATATAGCATGAAACAATCAAAAATTATAGATACGTTGAAGACGTATCACTCAGTGACTACTTTATTGGTAATATGCACCATCTGTTCATCCGTGCATTTTTTTTAGAAAAGGAGGTCACCCCTCGGCCTCTGCATCGGAGAGATGCATACGGCCATGTTCACCCGTGCCCTGAAACTGAATATTGAATTGAAAACAACTGGGTGCTTATATTTTAGTTGTGCCCGAATCTCCCATGACAGTTTAGTTGCCAAACAAAGGCACATTCAAGGCAGTGGTTGCCTGAATGAATGGTTGCATTCACCATTTGTTCATGCCTGGACGTATCGGTATTAAAATCGATTGCCTGTTTACCAAAAGGTGCTATGCCAATAACATCAAGCAAACTGCTAAGAGTCTTTGCACCAACAACAAACACACGATCGCGGAAAGGAAGAACAATTCTCACACATCCGGCAGGGTGGCCTGGCCTGTCAGCAGTTTGGCTCACGATCTCAATTTGTAAACCAAGCATCTTTGCGCTGGCATATAAGATGTTGCTAATTACTCTTCCTATGACGCTGACACGATTTAGGCCTCAAGAAGGAATGTGTAGCCAGCACGAAGAAGGGAACAAACGAGGCAGCATGTAAGATGTGTAGTCTTACATGAATCAACGTTGACTAGAATAAATGTAACCGGTTTTCTACATCAACGTTAACACATTTTTTTCAACATCCCTTCTTCTCTTTTTTTTCTATTTTCTTTCTATTTTTTCTTTTCTTTGTTCTCAGCAAGGTAGAGCTAACATCTCCCTTTTTTTTTCTTTTTCACCAAGATGTCCATGTAGTGATATTCTCACCGTCCTCCCCCACAGTGGCGGAGCT
>NW_021263297.1:0-1134 GCF_002162155.2 Triticum dicoccoides
GTGACGTTTGGCACACCCAAAGCACTCCTACGGTATCCGGGAGTTGCACAATCTCATGGTCTAAGGAAATGATACTTGACATTAGAAAAGCTTTAGCATACGAACTACATGATCTTGTGCTAGGCTTAGGATTGGGTCTTGTCCATCACATCATTCTCCTAATGATGTGATCCCGTTATCAACGACATCCAATGTCCATGGTCAGGAAACCGTAACCATCTATTGATTAACGAGCTAGTCAACTAGAGGCTTACTAGGGACATGGTGTTGTCTATGTATCCACGCATGTATCTGAGTTTCCTATCAATACAATTCTAGCATGGATAATAAACGATTATCATGAACAAGGAAATATAATAATAATCAATTTATTATTGCCTCTAGGGCATATTTCCAACAGTCTCCCACTTGCACTAGAGTCAATAATCTAGTTCACATCGATATGTGAATAACACTCAAGGTCACATCCCCATGTGACTAACACCCAAAGAGTTTACTAGAGTCAATAATCTAGTTCACATTTACCATGTGATTAACACTCGATGAGTTCTGGGTTTGATCATGTTATGCTTGTGAGAGAGGTTATAGTCAACGGGTCTGTACCTTTCAGATCCGTGTGTGCTTTACAAATCTCTATGTCATCTCCTAGATGCAGCTACCACGTTCTATTTGGAGCTATTCCAAATAAATGTTCTACTTGGAGCTATTCTAAATTGTTGCTCCATTATACGTATCCGGTATCTCTACTCAGAGCTATCCGGATAGGTGTTAAGCTTGCATCGACGTAACCCTTTACGACGAACTCTTTTACCACCTCCATAATTGAGAAAATTCCTTAGTCCACTAGTTACTAAGGATAACTTTGACCGCTGTCCTGTGATCCATTCTTGGATCACTCTTGTACCCCTTGACTGACTCATGGTAAAGCACACTTCAGGTGCGGTACACAACATAGCATACTGTAGAGCCTATGTCTTAAGCATAGGGGACGACCTTCGTTCCTTTCTCTCTATTCTGCCATGGTCGAGCTTTAAGTCTTAACTTCATACCTTACAACTCAGGCAAGAACTCCTTCTTTGACTGATCCATCTTGAACACCTTCAAGATCACGTCAAGGCATGTGCTCATTTGAAA
>NW_021263298.1:0-1486 GCF_002162155.2 Triticum dicoccoides
CAACACTCACATTTTTTGCCAATTCTGGTCCGTTTCCTAGACTACTACTAACCGTTTTTGGGTCCCGAAGTGATTTCCACGACTAACGAACCCCGGGGTGCGTTTACGTGTCGGTCATCAACACTCGTAGTTTTGGCTGATTCTGGCCCGTTTCATGGACTATTACTCACTGTTTTGGGGTCCCGGAGTGATTTTCACGATTGACGAACCACGGGGTGCGTTTACGTGTCGGTCATCAACACTCGCTATTTTTGTTGATTCATACCCGTTTCGTGGACTATTACTCAATTTTGGGGTCCCGAAGTGATTTCCATGGTTGTCGAACCCCTAGGTGTCAACACTTGGAGTTTTGGCTGATTCTTGCCCGTTTCATGGACTATTACTCACCGTTTTGGGGTCCCAAAGTGATTTTCGTGGTTGTCGAACCGCAAGGTGCGCTTACGTGTCTGTCATCAACACTCGCGTTTTTTCTCGATTCTGACCCGTTTCATGGACTATTACTCAATTTTGGGGTCCTTACGCGATTTCCATGGTTGTCGAACCCTGGGGTGCGTTTACATGTTGGTCATCAACACTCACAATTTTGGCCAATTCCGGAACGTCTCCTGGACTATTACTCACCATTTTCAGGTCCCAAAGAGATTACCACGATTAACGAACCCCGGGGTGCGTTTACGTGTCGGTAATCAACGCTCACAATTTTGGCCGATTTTGGTCCATTTCGTGCACTATTACTCAGCGTTTTGGGGTCCCAAAGCGATTTCCACGATTGACGATCCCCGGGTGCGTTTACGTGTCCATCGTCAACGCTCACAGTATTGGCCAATTCTGACCTGTTTCATGGACTACTACTCACCGTTTTGGGGTCCGGAAGTGATTTCCATAGTTGTTGAACCCCAAGGTTCGCTTACGTGTCGGTCATCAACACTCGCAGTTTCGGCCGATTCTAGCCTGTTTCGTGGACTATTACTCACTGTTTTGGGTTCCCGGGGTGATTTCCACAATTTACGAACCCTGGGATGCGTTTAGGTGTCGATCATCAACACTCGCGGTTTTTGTCGATTCTGACATGTTTCGTGGACTATTACTCACCGTTTTGGCGTCCCAAAGCAATTTCCATGATTGTCGAATCCCAAGGTGCGCTTATGTGTCGGTCATCCACACTCGCGGTTTTTGTCGATGCTGACCCGTTTCATGGACTATTACTCAGTTTTGGGGTCCCGAAGCGATTTCCATTGTTGTCGAACCACGGGGTGCGTTTACGTGTTAGTCATCAACACTCACAATTTTGGCCAATTCTGGTCCGTTTCCTGGACTATTACTCACCACTTTCAGGTCCCGAAGTGATTTCCACGACTAACAAACCCCGGGGTGCGTTTACATGTCGGTCATCAACACTCGTAGTTTTGGCTGATTCTGGCCCGTTTCGTGCACTATTACTCAATGTTTTGGGGTCCCGGAGTGATTTCCACGATTGACAAACCAC
>NW_021263299.1:0-1374 GCF_002162155.2 Triticum dicoccoides
CATATGCTGATTATGTTGATTGTGATGTGGTACCTATGCAAGCATGTTCCTTATTACTTGGTAGACCATGGCAATTTGATAAAAATTCTGTACACCATGGTAGAAACAATCACTATACTCTTGTTCATAAGGATAAAAATATTACTTTGCTTCCTATGACTCCTGATTCCATTTTGAAAGATGATATTAATAGAGCTAATAAAGCACAACAGGAGAAGAATAAGAGTGAAAATCAGATTGTGGCAAAAGAATTTGAGCAACAAATGAAGCCTAATAATAAACCATCTAGTGTTGCTTCTGAAATTAAATTGAAAAGTGCATGTTTATTTGCCACCAAATCTGATATTGATGAGCTAGATTTCAGCAAATCTGTTTGCTATGCTTTTGTGTGCAAAGAGGCATTATTTTCATTCGAGGACGTGCCTTCCTCTTTGATAGACGCGAGGTGTCCCGATCTTTCGATGAGATGATAACTATCGATTTGGTGGAGATGACTTTGACGATCCGACTACAAACGTGCACGACGTTGTGCCTTAGCAATCGCTAAACCAACTCCGAGAGGTTATTGACCACGCCGGAGCACAATCAACCTGACCACGAAGGTCTATTCCTGCAAGCAATCGAAGAACAAGCAAGAATATGATAAAAGCAATCCGAATATTGCGAGTATATATGAAGTATTGATAAAGGTGGGGATCCGTAAGCGGTCTTGGTCTGGTCGTTGGACACAAATGAAGTACACGAAGTTGCAATGGCTAACTTTTAACTAAACAAATCCCAAGGAAAAAAGCTACTAGATGGATCTACTTATATAGGAGCAAGGGGTGGCGGCCAAGGAGGTGGGAGGACGTCCCAAGGCAGCCTAAAACTAACCCTAGGTCGTACAAGGCTCATGGGCCCAAGTGGAGGTGATGTAACACCTTTGGACTTGTAGTTTGACTCGGATTCTGCTGCAGCATCAGATTGTTTCGTCCACAACTCAACGCTCCGGACGAATTTGAAGGTGATTCCAATTGGGTTGGAAAGTGCACGAAATCTAGTTTCCAACAGAAAAAGAATCACCCAATTCGGAGTCCGTATGAAAAACTTGTGTGCGTTTTGAGTCAGGTATGTCTGTGCAGTCCGAATCTGAATCCAGAACGTGAGAGACTTGGACTCTATCTTCTCTTGGGCCAAAAGTGACGTGAGAGAACTTTTTGGACAGCAAATAAACATCTCTTTCTTCCTTATCTTCATATGTGGATTGTACAAATGTCTCATACACCTGCAATTAGACAAAACACAAAAGTGTGTGAAGTATTTTTGTTCTGGATAACATAAATAGATTATTGAATAGTTTGCACTAGAAATCACCTGACAAATATGCATATATGC
>NW_021263300.1:0-1139 GCF_002162155.2 Triticum dicoccoides
TGCAGCCACCTGTACCACCACCAGCAGGTCGACCTCAGGTATATATTCGTAATGGTAGGCCTGCACCACCACCTCAGGTACGAGATGATGTCCATATTCCTAAACTGAAATTGAATATTCCACCATTTGAGGGTAGATATGTTCCTGATATATATCTTACTTGGGAGTTAGAAACTGAACAACGATTTACATGTTTACAATATCCTGAGGAGAGACGAGTTGCTGCTGCCGTTTGTGCTTTCACTAGTTTTGCATGTGTATGGTGGTCTGAACATTGTAGATTATATCCTATTCCAACTACTTGGGCTGCTTTGAAAACTGCTATGCGTACGCGTTGGGTTCCACCATATTATCAACGTGAATTGCTTCAAAAATTGCAACGTTTAAGACAAGGGAAAAATTCTGTAGAAGAATATTATCAGGAATTACAAACTGGCATGATTAGATGTGGTATTGTTGAGGAGAATGAAGCTATGCTTGCACGTTTTCTGGGTGGACTAAATAGAGAGATTCAGACTATTCTAGACTATAAGGAGTATACTAATATCACTCGTTTATTCCATCTTGCTTGTAAAGCTGAACGTGAAGTGCAGGATCGACAAGCATTGGGGCGAACTAACTTTTCTGCAGGCCGACCTTCATCATGGACACCACGTGCATCTTCTACTTCAACTGCACCAGCACCACCATCCGGTGCCACCTCCAGCCGTGAGACAAGAAAACAGGCACAACCACCATTATCTGCCAAGAGCGCACCTGCGGGGCCTGCACAGCATTCTTCTTCTTCCATGGCATCAACAGGGCACACAAGTGATATTATTTGTCGTCGTTGTAAGGGAGGAGGTCATTATGCGAGAGAATGCAAATCTCCGCGTGTGATGATTGCTACCGCGGATGGTGGATATGAGTCCGCTAGTGACTATGATGAGGAGACTTTGGCTCTTATTACACGTGAAGAACATGGTGGAGATGATTCTGATCATGAGACGCAATACATGGCTCCTGAAGACGCTGACAGGTATGAATGTTTAGTTGCTCAACGTGTTTTGAGTGTGCAGGTCACACAAGCTGAGCAAAATCAGAGGCACAATTTGTTCCATACCAAGGGAGTTGTGAAGGAACGTTCTGTGCGCGTCATA
>NW_021263301.1:0-3612 GCF_002162155.2 Triticum dicoccoides
CTAAACCAATAAGTCCCTGGAAACAAACACCCTCTATACATCTTTCTTCGGCCTAAATTATTTAAATTCCTAGCCTTGCCATCAGTCATAATTTACCATCATCATCAAATGTTCTTTGGTCGTATTGTATGTATTAGCTCATTAATTTCTCTACTGAGAAATTTAACAAGGGAAAAGACAAGAACTTCAATTACTTTGAAATGGAGAGAGTGGAGTTCGATGCTTCTAATGACTTTTGCACTAACCCAGAGAGACCAGTTTGCAATCTTAGCAGCCCAAACTTTCATACTCGATTAGCAGCCACAAAAAGAGAAAGCGGCCCAAACTTTTACACTCAGTTAGCAGCCAGAAAAGAGAAACCTTCGCTGTCGGAAGCTTCGCCACATAGCCGCCAGAAAAAGAGCATGTATGTTTTAGTATTAAATAAAAGATACATCCGGGAAAAAAAACATGTATGCTTTCTGAAGGAAGATGCAATCATAAACCAGACCAATACTGCGACCGTCACTTTACATTTATATATAAACCAGAATAATATTGCAGAAGCATCACCACATACATAGCTTCCGAATTTTTTGTGCATGATGCTTGATTTCATGATGCCCGTGCTAAATTTGGTGAAGTTTAGTTTGAACATTCGAGGAGCCATGTCAAAAAGGACAAAACAGCTTCTGAACAGTGTGGAATATCAAACTTACTCACATGCCTGACTTTTTGTTTTTCCTGAGAGCTCTTCGAATGTCCAAATTTCATCAAATTTGGCATGGTCATCATGCACTCAAGCATCTTTCACCACAAAAAAGTTGAATTTTTTAAATTTTGTTTTACTATTTATAATGAATTTACTGTTCACACCTGGGCTCATCTAAGCCCACGAGCCAAACGCCGCTCTCTCTTTCTTCACGATAATTATTTAAAATCCTGCAGCTTTTGTTATAAGTCAAAACTTATAATCCCAAATTAATGCATCATTAAATATAGTTTGGTTGTGTTGTATGTATTAGCTCATTAACTTTTCTATAGAGAAATTTATCTGGGAAAAATAAATTAGAACTCAACTGATTTGAAATGTAGAAAGTGGAGTTTGATGCTTCTATTGCCTTTTGTACTAACCCCATCGTGAGACCAATTTGCAATCTTAGTAGCCAGACAAGAGAAAACGGCCCAAACTTTGATACTGTACTCACTTAGCAGCCAGAGAAAGAAAGCTCCTCTGTCACCAGAAAAAGAACATGCATGCTTTTATAAATTTATATATACCACTACCACTGCACTTGCCAAGATGTCAATGCCACTACCACTGCACTTGCCAAGCTGCCTGCCATGGAGGGGTGGTTCAGCTTGTGTCTCATAGCACTAGGCATGCCTCTTGCCCTTGGGCTTCTCAAGCTCGCCGGCGGCAAGAAAGAGCCACAGAAGCACCAACTGCCTCCAGGGCCATGGACTCTCCCGATCATCGGCAGCCTCCACCACGTAGTTAGCCTCGTCCCACACCGGAAAATCACTCAGCTGTGTTGCCGATATGGGCCAATGATGCACCTCAAGCTAGGCGAGGTCGACGCCGTGGTGGTCTCCAGTGCCGAGGCGGTGGCGCAGGTGATGAAGACCAACGACCTCACGTTCGCCACCCGGCCGGGCACGCCAACACAGGACATCGCCGGCTGCGGCGGCAGGGGCATCATCTTCGCCCCCTACGGCGACCACTGGCGCCAGATGCGCAAGGTCTGCATCGTGGAGCTGCTCAGCTCCATGCAGGTCAGGCGCATGGACAGCATCCGGCCAGAGGAGGTGGGAAACCTCCTGGCCGACATCGCCACCGCCGCGGCGGCCGGCGACAGCATCAACATCAGCGAGAAGATGATGGAGCTCAGCAACAACGTCGTGTCCCGGGCGGTGTTCGGCGGCAGGTTCACGCAGCAGGACGAGTACATCCGCGAGCTGGACGTGGTGCTCACTCTGCTGGGCGGCTTCTGCCTCGTCGACCTCTTCCCATCGTCACGGTTGGCGCGGTGGCTCAGCTTTGGTGCGCGGCGCATGAAGAAGAGCTACGGCCGCATGCAGCGCATCATCGCCGACGTGATCGAGGAGCGGAAGGCCGCGCGAGCTGCTGCTGGTGGCGCCTCAAGCACCGATGACGAGGACCTGCTGGACGTGCTGCTCAGGCTACAGAACGATGATTCGTTGGCATTCCCTCTAACCACAGATAGCATATGCGCCGTCTTATTTGTGAGTATTCTTAACAAGCCAAGCTTTTTCTACTCGTAGCAGATGCATACATATGACACCAGATAGGAAAGATTGATTACTTTTGTCCCGACAAACTTAAATCATTAACCATTTAGTTACCATTATCTATGTCATATATGTCAAGATTATTTCTTTCTGGTCAGAATTTCTGGTAATCCACCGGTTATAGGAAAATTTGATGACCCCCGAGAAACTGTGGTAACACTCAATAAGATTCAAATGAATTTGAATTGAAACACTAAAATTGTGTCAAATAGGATAAGTATGCATGTATTATAATCTTTACTATTAAGTATTTTCAAAGAAACTCATAATACGGACGCCATGATATTTGACAATCCATTATCATGGAGTAACAATACAAAGGTATGAACCTCATAATGAGTACATATGGTCTATCATGACCCACCTGGGTGAAACACCATGGCTTTGTCCTTAATCCTTCTTTCTTTTAATATTAC
This sequence comes from Triticum dicoccoides, assembly GCF_002162155.2. Lineage (NCBI taxonomy): Eukaryota > Viridiplantae > Streptophyta > Magnoliopsida > Poales > Poaceae > Triticum > Triticum dicoccoides. Next base: position 2,709 of record NW_021263301.1, read on the forward strand.
AACCATCATATCCGCCACAATGTTGAACGACACTGATGAAAATAAAGAACCCTTATGGAGATCTTTTTATTCTTGGAAGTAATGTTCTATATCATCATTGATTCTCACGCCGAAGAACCCACCTTGCATACATTTTTCCTTCAAGTGACATCACATAAATGAGAAAGATACCATGAACATTGGTTGTGGAACGAACATTCACTTTACATTGTCATAAGTCTCGCCAAAATCAATTTTGAGAATCCCTTGTCAATTCTATTTTGATGCAACCCATGAATAATAAGCCCTTCAATATTTTTCTAGCATGAAAAGGGTTTTTGTAAGTTTTATCACATAATTAGCAATCGAGGAAATCATGCCCTGCTATGAATTTTGTGAAAGATCTTGAGGATAACCTATGTTGCTTTATTAAGTTTGCTATTCTTTTTGCCACTATAGAGATGCCTACGTCGACTATAAAGTGGTGATGTTTTCTATAAGAATAAAGAAACATCCTGATCAAACCACTCAGAAATCATATTCCTCATAAACTTGAATGTCTCATTTTGTAATTGTGATCTTTCACCTCTTTTTCTGTCAAGTGTAAACAGAGGGGAGGCATATGGCCTCACATGATATCATACCTCGAGAAGTTACTTGCGTTCAATGCCTTGACATGTTGAAAAAATATGTGTAACGGGATTTAGGCTTCAAAGTATGTAAAAAAATCCATTAGTTCACTTCTAAATACCACATACAATTTATTTCAAATGAAAGATTTTTTTTCACAAATTGTTTCATTATAAGTGCGACATATATAATACCTTCTAATTTAATGTACCTTAATTTTCATTGGCAGGATATATTTTCTGGTGCCACAGATACCACAGGAACAATTTTGGAATGGGCTATGTCAGAGCTCGTT
>NW_021263302.1:0-3612 GCF_002162155.2 Triticum dicoccoides
CTAAACCAATAAGTCCCTGGAAACAAACACCCTCTATACATCTTTCTTCGGCCTAAATTATTTAAATTCCTAGCCTTGCCATCAGTCATAATTTACCATCATCATCAAATGTTCTTTGGTCGTATTGTATGTATTAGCTCATTAATTTCTCTACTGAGAAATTTAACAAGGGAAAAGACAAGAACTTCAATTACTTTGAAATGGAGAGAGTGGAGTTCGATGCTTCTAATGACTTTTGCACTAACCCAGAGAGACCAGTTTGCAATCTTAGCAGCCCAAACTTTCATACTCGATTAGCAGCCACAAAAAGAGAAAGCGGCCCAAACTTTTACACTCAGTTAGCAGCCAGAAAAGAGAAACCTTCGCTGTCGGAAGCTTCGCCACATAGCCGCCAGAAAAAGAGCATGTATGTTTTAGTATTAAATAAAAGATACATCCGGGAAAAAAAACATGTATGCTTTCTGAAGGAAGATGCAATCATAAACCAGACCAATACTGCGACCGTCACTTTACATTTATATATAAACCAGAATAATATTGCAGAAGCATCACCACATACATAGCTTCCGAATTTTTTGTGCATGATGCTTGATTTCATGATGCCCGTGCTAAATTTGGTGAAGTTTAGTTTGAACATTCGAGGAGCCATGTCAAAAAGGACAAAACAGCTTCTGAACAGTGTGGAATATCAAACTTACTCACATGCCTGACTTTTTGTTTTTCCTGAGAGCTCTTCGAATGTCCAAATTTCATCAAATTTGGCATGGTCATCATGCACTCAAGCATCTTTCACCACAAAAAAGTTGAATTTTTTAAATTTTGTTTTACTATTTATAATGAATTTACTGTTCACACCTGGGCTCATCTAAGCCCACGAGCCAAACGCCGCTCTCTCTTTCTTCACGATAATTATTTAAAATCCTGCAGCTTTTGTTATAAGTCAAAACTTATAATCCCAAATTAATGCATCATTAAATATAGTTTGGTTGTGTTGTATGTATTAGCTCATTAACTTTTCTATAGAGAAATTTATCTGGGAAAAATAAATTAGAACTCAACTGATTTGAAATGTAGAAAGTGGAGTTTGATGCTTCTATTGCCTTTTGTACTAACCCCATCGTGAGACCAATTTGCAATCTTAGTAGCCAGACAAGAGAAAACGGCCCAAACTTTGATACTGTACTCACTTAGCAGCCAGAGAAAGAAAGCTCCTCTGTCACCAGAAAAAGAACATGCATGCTTTTATAAATTTATATATACCACTACCACTGCACTTGCCAAGATGTCAATGCCACTACCACTGCACTTGCCAAGCTGCCTGCCATGGAGGGGTGGTTCAGCTTGTGTCTCATAGCACTAGGCATGCCTCTTGCCCTTGGGCTTCTCAAGCTCGCCGGCGGCAAGAAAGAGCCACAGAAGCACCAACTGCCTCCAGGGCCATGGACTCTCCCGATCATCGGCAGCCTCCACCACGTAGTTAGCCTCGTCCCACACCGGAAAATCACTCAGCTGTGTCGCCGATATGGGCCAATGATGCACCTCAAGCTAGGCGAGGTCGACGCCGTGGTGGTCTCCAGTGCCGAGGCGGTGGCGCAGGTGATGAAGACCAACGACCTCACGTTCGCCACCCGGCCGGGCACGCCGACACAGGACATCGCCGGCTGCGGCGGCAGGGGCATCATCTTCGCCCCCTACGGCGACCACTGGCGCCAGATGCGCAAGGTCTGCATCGTGGAGCTGCTCAGCTCCATGCAGGTCAGGCGCATGGACAGCATCCGGCCAGAGGAGGTGGGAAACCTCCTGGCCGACATCGCCACCGCCGCGGCGGCCGGCGACAGCATCAACATCAGCAAGAAGATGATGGAGCTCAGCAACAACGTCGTGTCCCGGGCGGTGTTCGGCGGCAGGTTCACGCAGCAGGACGAGTACATCCGCGAGCTGGACGTGGTGCTCACTCTGCTGGGCGGCTTCTGCCTCGTCGACCTCTTCCCATCGTCACGGTTGGCGCGGTGGCTCAGCTTTGGTGCGCGGCGCATGAAGAAGAGCTACGGCCGCATGCAGCGCATCATCGCCGACGTGATCGAGGAGCGGAAGGCCGCGCGAGCTGCTGCTGGTGGCGCCTCAAGCACCGATGACGAGGACCTGCTGGACGTGCTGCTCAGGCTACAGAACGATGATTCGTTGGCATTCCCTCTAACCACAGATAGCATATGCGCCGTCTTATTTGTGAGTATTCTTAACAAGCCAAGCTTTTTCTACTCGTAGCAGATGCATACATATGACACCAGATAGGAAAGATTGATTACTTTTGTCCCGACAAACTTAAATCATTAACCATTTAGTTACCATTATCTATGTCATATATGTCAAGATTATTTCTTTCTGGTCAGAATTTCTGGTAATCCACCGGTTATAGGAAAATTTGATGACCCCCGAGAAACTGTGGTAACACTCAATAAGATTCAAATGAATTTGAATTGAAACACTAAAATTGTGTCAAATAGGATAAGTATGCATGTATTATAATCTTTACTATTAAGTATTTTCAAAGAAACTCATAATACGGACGCCATGATATTTGACAATCCATTATCATGGAGTAACAATACAAAGGTATGAACCTCATAATGAGTACATATGGTCTATCATGACCCACCTGGGTGAAACACCATGGCTTTGTCCTTAATCCTTCTTTCTTTTAATATTACAACCATCATATCCGCCACAATGTTGAACGACACTGATGAAAATAAAGAACCCTTATGGAGATCTTTTTATTCTTGGAAGTAATGTTCTATATCATCATTGATTCTCACGCCGAAGAACCCACCTTGCATACATTTTTCCTTCAAGTGACATCACATAAATGAGAAAGATACCATGAACATTGGTTGTGGAACGAACATTCACTTTACATTGTCATAAGTCTCGCCAAAATCAATTTTGAGAATCCCTTGTCAATTCTATTTTGATGCAACCCATGAATAATAAGCCCTTCAATATTTTTCTAGCATGAAAAGGGTTTTTGTAAGTTTTATCACATAATTAGCAATCGAGGAAATCATGCCCTGCTATGAATTTTGTGAAAGATCTTGAGGATAACCTATGTTGCTTTATTAAGTTTGCTATTCTTTTTGCCACTATAGAGATGCCTACGTCGACTATAAAGTGGTGATGTTTTCTATAAGAATAAAGAAACATCCTGATCAAACCACTCAGAAATCATATTCCTCATAAACTTGAATGTCTCATTTTGTAATTGTGATCTTTCACCTCTTTTTCTGTCAAGTGTAAACAGAGGGGAGGCATATGGCCTCACATGATATCATACCTCGAGAAGTTACTTGCGTTCAATGCCTTGACATGTTGAAAAAATATGTGTAACGGGATTTAGGCTTCAAAGTATGTAAAAAAATCCATTAGTTCACTTCTAAATACCACATACAATTTATTTCAAATGAAAGATTTTTTTTCACAAATTGTTTCATTATAAGTGCGACATATATAATACCTTCTAATTTAATGTACCTTAATTTTCATTGGCAGGATATATTTTCTGGTGCCACAGATACCACAGGAACAATTTTGGAATGGGCTATGTCAGAGCTCGTT
>NW_021263303.1:0-1167 GCF_002162155.2 Triticum dicoccoides
CATCATAATGCAAAGGCATTAGAATTTCTAGCAAAATTTCGGCAGCATAACAGCTGTAAATGCTCAAAAAGGATTTGAGACATTTGACAAAGGATTTCATACACACTCAACATCATCATATCAAAGTTCTGAGACCATCCTAGCAACATAATGTGGTAGTAGAACTGAACTAGGCTTGTATCCATCAAACTTATAAGGTACTACTGATTAGTAACACGTGATCCTGATAGAGAGAATAGATCCTAATTCCTTAACCCCCGGTGGAAGAATGGACTGACTCAGATCAGAATGTCATAAGATAAAGGAGTAAAAGAGCCTTACGTTCCAACCCACAAACAATTCCCCTACATATAACTAAAGAATTTCTAGACTCAACATCGTCCAGTTTGGCTTGGAGAACCTACAGGCAGTCCGGCTCTGATGCCAACGCTGTCAGGACCCCGACTCGATGTCACATCGATCTAGCCGGTAACACCTCATATCACTTTGCGGCCTCACGCACGGTATCCCCACGGGTGTCGCCTTACCTTTGCCCGGGACCGTTTGCGCCTTTTGGCTCACGTATATGATAGTGTCGCTAGCATTCATATGATAAAGAGCCCGGGCTGACATGACTAGTTGTAAACCCAAAGTGGCACAGACCTACAGGGACAGGCATCCATGACCCAGCTTCGAACGTGTCGGTCATCAGCAAGTGGGTCCGGGCTGTAGCACTGGGCTAGCAGGACTCCGGTAAACCGGGCTGTAGCGGGCTAACAGGACTCCAGTACTCAAAGCGTGACATTTCCCCGAAGGGACAGACACAGGAACGAAGAAGGACACATGCCGGCCAGCCTAAGTGTTCCAGAGCAGTAGCAAGCTACCATGGCTCAGCGGTAACACTAGGAGACAGTTCCCGGTAAGAGAGGCTACTAAAGATAAACAACTAGATAGTCAGATCCCACACATACCAAGCATTTCAATCATACACACAATATGCTCGATATGTGCAAATACAACGAAGCATCACAACATGACTCTACGACACAAGTACTTTATTTAAGGCTCAGGGAGCCATACATAACATACACGAAGGTACGGGTCTCACGACCCAACATACAAGTCATACAGTCATACAAACCAGCAGCGGAAGTAACTTGTCTGAGTACAGACAACTAGTAAAATAAA
>NW_021263304.1:0-1185 GCF_002162155.2 Triticum dicoccoides
GAACATGTATAAGTCATGAAGAAAGCAATAGCAACATACTAAACGATCGGGTGCTAAGCTAATGGAATGGGTCATGTCAATCAGATCATTCTACTAATGATGTGACCTCGTTAATCAAATAACAACTCATTGTTCATGGTTAGGAAACATAACCATCTTTGATTAACGAGCTAGTCAAGTAGAGGCATACTAGTGACACTCTGTTTGTCTATGTATTCACACATGTATTATGTTTCCGGTAAATACAATTCTAGCATGAATAATAAACATTTATCATGATTATAAGGAAATAAATAATAACTTTATTATTGCCTCTAGGGCATATTTCCTTCAGTCTCCCACTTGCACTAGAGTCAATAATCTAGATTACACTGTAATGAATCTAACACCCATGGAGCTTTGGTGCTAATCATGTTTTGCTCGTGGAAGAGGCTTAGTCAACGGGTCTGCAACATTCAGATCCGTATGTATCTTGCAAATCTCTATGTCTCCCACCTGGACTAGATCCCGGATGGAGTTGAAGCGTCTCTTGATGTGTTTGGTCCTTTTGTGAAATTTGGATTCCTTTGCCAAGGCAATTGCACCAGTATTGTCACAAAAGATTTTCATTGGACCCGATGCACTAGGTATGACACCTAGATCGGATATGAACTCCTTCATCCAGACTCCTTCATTTGCTGCTTCCGAAGCAGCTATGTATTCCGCTTCACATGTAGATCCCGCTACGACGCTTTGTTTAGAACTGCACCAACTGACAGCTCCATCGTTTAATGTAAACACGTATCCGGTTTGCGATTTAGAATCGTCCGGATCAGTGTCAAAGCTTGCATCAACGTAACCTTTTACGATGAGCTCTTTGTCACTTCCATATACGAGAAACATATCCTTAGTACTTTTCAGGTATTTCAGGATGTTCTTGACCGCTGTCCAGTGATCCATTCCTGGATTACTTTGGTACCTCCCTGCTAAACTTATAGCAAGGCACACATCAGGTCTGGTACACAGCATTGCATACATGATAGAGCCTATGGCTGATGCATAGGGAACATCTTTCATATTCTCTCTATCTTCTGCAGTGGTCGGGCATTGAGTCTTACTCAATTTCACACCTTGTAACACAGGCAAGAACCCTTTCTTCGCTTGATCCATTTTGAACTTCTTCAAAATTTTGTCAAGGTATGTGCT
>NW_021263305.1:0-1122 GCF_002162155.2 Triticum dicoccoides
TCACACGTGTATTACGATTTCCGGATAATACAGTTATAGCATGAATAAAAGACATTTATCATGAACATTGAAATATAATAATACTTTTATTATTGCCTCTAGGGCATATTTCCAATAGTCTCCCACTTGCACTAGAGTCACCAATCTAGTTACATTGTGATGAATCGAACACCCATAGAGTTCTGGTGTTGATCATGTTTTGCACGCGAGAGAGGTTTAGTCAGCGGATCTGCGACATTCAGATCCGTGTGCACTTTGCAAATCTCTATGTCTCCATCTTGAACATTTTCACGGATGGAGTTGAAACGACGCTTGATGTGCCTGGTCTTCTTGTGAAACCTGGGCTCCTTGGCGAGGGCAATAGCTCCAGTGTTGTCACAGAAGAGTTTGATCGGCCCCGACGCATTGGGTATGACTCCTAGGTCGGTGATGAACTCCTTCACCCAAATCGCTTCATGCGCTGCCTCCGAGGCTGCCATGTATTCCGCTTCACACGTAGATCCCGCCACGACGCTCTGCTTGCAGCTGCACCAGCTTACTGCTCCACCATTCAACATATACACGTATCCGGTTTGTGACTTAGAGTCATCCAGATCTGAGTCGAAGCTAGCGTCGACGTAACCCTTTACGACGAGCTCTTCGTCTCTTCCATAAACGAGAAACATGTCCTTCGTCCTTTTCATGTACTTCAGGATATTCTTGACCGCTGTCCAGTGTTCCTTGCCGGGATTACTTTGGTATCTTGCTACCAAACTTACGGCAAGGTTTACATCGGGTCTGGTACACAGCATGGCATACATAATAGATCCTATGGCTGAAGCATAGGGGATGACACTCATCTCTTCTTTATCTTTTGCCGTGGTCGGTGACTGAGCCGAGCTCAATCTCACACCTTGTAACATAGGCAAGAACCCCTTCTTGGACTGATCCATTTTGAACCTCTTCAAAATCTTATCAAGGTATGTGCTTTGTGAAAGACCTATGAGGCGTCTCGATCTATCTCTATAGATCTTGATGCCTAATATATAAGCAGCTTCTCCAAGGTCCTTCATTGAAAAACACTTATTCAAGTAGGCCTTAATGCTGTCCAGAAATTCTATATTATTTCCCATCAAGAGTATG
>NW_021263306.1:0-1854 GCF_002162155.2 Triticum dicoccoides
CATAACGGCTGTAAATGCTCAGAAAAGATTTGAGACATTCACAAAAATGGTGGCATAACCACTCAGAAGCACAATATCAAGGTTTCGAGATCAACAATTAACATACGGAAGTAGTAGGAACTGAACTGAGACTTAAATCCAACAATCTTATAAGTCTACTGATTAGTAACACGTGATCCTGATAGAAAGAAGAGATAGCCTAGTTCTTAATCCCCGCAGGAAAGATAAGATGACTCAGATCAGAAGGGCATGAGGTATAAGGAGTAAAAGAGCCTTACGTTCCATCCCACAATCAATTCCCCTACATATAACTAAAGAATTTCTAGACTCAACTTCGACCAGTTTGGCTTGGTAATCCTACAGGCAGTCAAGCTCTGATACCAACGCTGTCAGGACCCCGACTCAATGCCACATCGATCTAGCATGTAACACCTCATATCACTTTGCGGCCTCACGCACGGTATTCCCACGTGTGTCACCTTACCTTTACCCGGGACCGTTTGCGCCTTTTGGCACACGTATATGACAGTGTCGCTAGCATCTATATGATAAAGAGCCCGGGCTGACATGGCTAGTTGTAAACCCAAAGTGGCACAAACTTACACGGACAGGCATCCATGACCCAGCATCGAACGTGTCGGTCATCAGCGAGTGAATCCAGGCTGTAGCACTGGGCTAGCAGGACTCCGGTGAACCGGGCTGTAGCGGGCTAACAGGACTCCAGTATTCATCGCGTGACATTTCCCCGAAGGGACAGACACAGGAACGAAGAAGGACACATGCCGGCCAGCCTAAGTGTTTCGGAGCAGTAGCAAGCTACCATGGCTCGGTGGAAACACTAGGAGACATTTCCCGGTAAGAGAGGCTACTAAAGATAAACAACTAGATGGTCAGATCCCACACATACCAAGCATTTCAATAACATACACACAATATGCTCGATATGTGCAAATACAACATGGCATCACAACATGACTCTACGACTCAAGTATTTATTCAATAGGCTCCGAGGAGCGAGATATTACAAACAGGGGTCTCACGACCCAACACTCAGAGCATACAAAACAAAGCACAAGCGGAAGCTATCATGTCTGAGTACAGACATCTATAAATGAAAAAGGCTGAGAAGCCCGACTATCTACCAAATCCTGCCGAGGCACAAGATCGTAGCTGAGGTAACAAGCTAAACGTCGAAGACCACGCGGAATTACTAGTGAGACTGAAGTCTCTCTGCAAAACATAAAATAGGCAAACGTGAGTACAAATGTACCCAGCAAGACTTACATCAGAACTAACTACATATGCATCATTATCAACAAAGGGGTGGTGGGGTTTAACTGCAGCAAGCCAGCTTTGACTCGGTGGCTATCCTAAACTACGACTGCAAGCGACTCTTTTGAGGTGGCTGTCACATCCTAGTTAGCCATGCATTAGAGTGTTGCATCATGTTTACTTTTTCATCAGAAACTTGAAATGGGGATGACAGAACCCCCAGTCCCCTCTGAAACCAACTAGGGTTACTAAAAACTTTTTCAATGAACCTGAAATGCCCTTCTAAAATGCCCATCATTTTTTGTCTTGGTTCAGAACCTCTGCCAAAAGTGGTGCACATTTTCCTAGGCCATCTTAGGGTTTTTGAATTAAATCATAAATATTTGAATTTGGGCATTTAAAATTATATAAAATATTTAAATGCTCAAATATCTCCAAACTAAAATGTTTCATGTTGGGAATAATCCAACTATGGACCAGGAGTAATTTGGTGATTTTTGAAGTTGCCTAGGTATTTTATTAAATTCAACAAAGTTGCAGATATATTAAAAAAAGAAAACAGAAACAGAAAAAAAGGGGAAA
>NW_021263307.1:0-1509 GCF_002162155.2 Triticum dicoccoides
GTATCCACTTCAAGTTGTCTATGTACCATGTAAGCATCCAAGAAGTCCATAACCGCGGACCCGGCTATTCGAATAGATCATGTTAACCCTGCAGGGGTGTACTTCTTCACACACGCTCTCGCCACTTACCGCCATGTACACGTCATGTATCTCGGCAACCTTCAAGCGGAAGCCTGGCGAGGGTGTCGGCCACGACCTGACTAACCACACAAGACTCTAGTCCAGGTTTATCGCCTATTCGGGTTCCATCCGCAAGGAGATCCGGCCGGGGTGTCGCTTACGGCCCCAAATGATGTGTACAGGGTTCCCGAGCCCACCATCCGGGTGCCACTCGGTACACCAGGCCACGTGTGCCTAGTCTGTCCCAAGCCCACCCTGCCGGGTGCCACTTGGTAGAAAAATAGCACTACCTACAAACACCAGAAACTAGTTGCGACTCCTAGACAGAGATCAAGTCGGTTAATAAGTCGAGAGGGCTTGGAGCGCCCGGAGCCCAATGTGTGGTAGTATCGAGTCATTGGACAACATACATAGAACTCGGTGCTTAAGGACGGTTCCAGTGAGACAACCCACCATGTACTCCTACATGGCCTCTCACCGCTACCTTTACCAAATCGTGTTCACACACCCTTCTCTCTCAGCATCAGAACATATTGTAACACTCCAATTCATTCCCAATGAACCAGACCTGACACAACACTAAGCAATAGCAGGCATAGCATGGTAGGAACACAACATGGCTCAATCAACTCCTACACATGCTAGTGGGTTTCAACTATTTACTGTGGCATTGACAGGTCATGCAGAGGAATGGGTTCAACTACCGCAGCACAAAGTAGCAGATGAATCGTTGTTGTCCTAATGCAATAACTGAGAGCAGGAGCGAGAGAGTAGGGTTTTATCGAAATGAACAAGGGGGTTTGCTTGCCTGGCACTTCTGAAGATAACATTGAGTCTTCATCAGTGTCAACGACCACATCATCGGTATCACGTCTATCGAGAGGGGACAAATACCGGCAACACAGAAGGGAACACAATCAATGCAATGCACAATATGATGCATGATCATGACATGGCAAAATGAATGTGTTTTGGGCTAATGCAACTAGCCACAGATTAAATGAAGTTGGTTTGAATACAAGATTCAAATTCAAACTCCATATGTGATTATTCAAATGCCATTTAATTGATTTGTGCTAAACAGCAGCTATAAGTTGTTCTAACATGCATGAAAATGGTACAGATGGATTCCTTGAATTTTTCTGATAATTTTTCATATATAATTTATTTAATTTGGAGTTACGGTTAATTTTCTATGATTTATTGAAGTTTAGAATATATTCTGGAATTATTAAATCATTTAAGATTTATTTAAATTCCAGAAAGGAATTATTGCGTCAGCATGACGTTGGCATGACGTCACAGGTCAACAGGGGCTGGTCCGGTCAAACCTGACGTGTGGGGGCCACACGTCAGTGAGAGAGAGGGGAGGGTCAAACCGGGCAGTGG
>NW_021263308.1:0-1143 GCF_002162155.2 Triticum dicoccoides
TTTGGAATAGCTCCAAATAGAGCGTGGTAGCTGCATCTAGGAGATGACATAGAGATTTGTAAAGCACACACGGATCTGAAAGGTTCAGACCCGTTGACTAAAACCTCTCTCACAAGCAACATGATCAAACATAAAACTCATTGAGTGTTAATCACATAGTGATGTGAACTAGACTACTGATTCTAGTAAACTCTTGGGTATTAGTCACATGGTGATGTGACCTGTCAGTGTTAATCACATGGTGATGTGAACTAGATTATTGACTCTAGTGCAAGTGGGAGACTGTTGGAAATATGCCCTAGAGGCAATAATAAAAGTGTTATTATTATATTTCCTTGTTCGTGATAATTGTCTTTTATTCATGCTATAACTGTATTATCCGGAAATCGTAATACACGTGTGAATACATAGACCACAATATGTCCCTAGTGAGCCTCTAGTTGACTAGCTCATTGTGATCAACAGATAGTCATGGTTTCCTGGCTATGGACATTGGATGTCGTTGATAACGGGATCACATCATTAGGAGAATGATGTGATGGACAAGACCCAATCCTAAGACTAGCACAAAAGATCATGTAGTTCATTTGCTAGAGCTTTGCCAATGTCAAGTATCTCTTCCTTTGACCATGAGATCGTGTAACTCCTGGATACCGTAGGAGTGCTTTGGGTGTATCAAACGTCAAAACGTAACTGGGTGACTATAAAGGTGCACTACAGGTATCTCCGAAAGTATCTATTGTTTTATGCGGATCGAGACTGGGATTTGTCACTCCGTGTAAACGGAGAGGTATCTCTGGGCCCACTCGATAGGACATCATCATATGCGCAATGTGACCAAGGAGTTGATCACGGGATGATGTGTTACGGAACGAGTAAAGTGACTTGCCGGTAACGAGATTGAACAAGGTATCGGTATACCGACGATCGAATCTCGGGCAAGTAAAATACCGCTAGACAAAGGGAATTGTATACGGGATCGATTGAGTCCTTGACATCGTGGTTCATCCGATGAGATCATCGTGGAACATGTGGGAGCCAACATGGGTATCCAGATCCCGCTGTTGGTTATTGACCGGAGAACGTCTCGGTCATGTCTGCATGTCTCCCGAACCCGTAGGGTCTACACACTTAAGGTTCGAT
>NW_021263309.1:0-1415 GCF_002162155.2 Triticum dicoccoides
AAAAAATCATTACTGTTTTGATAAAAAAATTATTACTATTTCATATTCATATTCATTTTCTAAAAAATTATTAGATGGAACAAAAAATAATAATAATAAAATAAAAATAAAAACAAACATAAAAATAATAAAAAAAATTACTAATGGCGCACCGCTGGGTGGTGCGCCATTGATATCCAAATAAAGTTACTTATGGCGGGTGGTGCGCCATTGCTATCAAAAAAAGTTACTTATGGCGCACCACCTAGTGGTGTGCCATTGCTATCCAAAAAAAGTTACTTATGGCGCACCGCTAGGTGGTGCGCCATTGCTATCCCTCCCCCGATTAAATCCCCAATCCCCGATCCCCAATCTCACATCTCTCTCAGCCCTCCACCAGACCGCCGCCGGCGCCCCAAACCTTCCCACCGTCAGCGCCCGCCGCCCTGCAACCAAATCACCGACGCCGCCGAGCACCCGTTTGACAGGGAGCACCACTGTCGTCGCCGAGCCACTCCACCGCAGCCACCATCCTCGCACGTTTCCTCCTCGAGTAGGCCTCCTCGCGATTTAGGGTTTGCTGGCGCCGCCGGCCACCGGCGTGGCCCCTCCTCAACCACCGCCGCGGGAGCTCCACCCACACCCGCCTCCTCTTCCGTCTCCTTTGGCCGCCGCCCAGCTGCTCTCCTCCGGCGCTGCCCCTCGACGACCACCGCTAACGGCCAACGCAGGAGCCTCACCGCCCCCGGGTCCACCTCGACCAGCAGGAGCTCCACCTCTGCCAGCATCCGCCATCCCCATCCACCTGGAGCAGCAGGAGCACGCCTTGAGTCTCTGCTCTTCCCCTCCTCCGTGTAACCAGAGGTATAGAAGCAAACTTACTTGCATATGCTGCTTCTATGCTTCTAAAGGCAAATGGTTATGTTGATACACAGCAGCTTGTGTGTGAAACATGTACTACTATTATTTCCTGGTTATGGCCGCAGTGAAGTGTGTGGCAGTTTACCTTTTATGCATGCTTGATTGAAATTTGTGATGTGAAATGGATGAAAAAGGAAAAAGGAAAATTGGGATATGCACACCACATAGCCATTTTATGCCAGTATATGCAAAGAAGAGGTCGAAAATCATAACAGGCCAGGGGGATGTTTGAACCGTAGAGGTTATGATAAAAATCTTGGAGAGAAGTTCTTGGCTACGTTCTTTGGCTACTAGCAACTAGCATTGCTAGATGAGTTCTTCTGCTATCTTGTGATAATTGTAGTAGATTATAGCATGCTTCAGTTTGTCATCATAAGTTGGTTAATTAGATTTTAGATTTATAAGAAACAAGGTCACTAGGTGCACCCTATAGCTAGCAGCTCTTCATTGAGGAGATTATGTAGCCACCAACATATGTGACTGAAGTTAGTCCACAGATCACCTGATCCTTAGTT
>NW_021263310.1:0-2012 GCF_002162155.2 Triticum dicoccoides
GTAGAACCCCGCCTTTCTTTTTAATGCAAGTAGCATTCCTACATACATACTTAATATCCTGTTTGGGTCTAGGCCTTGCATTGCCATACTTCGCCACACATTTTCGCCAAGCTTGCCTAAAGTTTTCAAAATGAAAAGGAGGTACACTTGCGCACGGCTGTCGCGGTCGCATCGCACCCTCACGCAGTCGCTCCTGCACGCCGCAAACCAAACCAAGGGAACACACCCTCACTGACACGTGCTACCGCATGTGATCAAACCAAACTCAGCCATCCTACTGCTGACTCATAATTTTCGTTCATACAGTATGTTTATCCGACAACATGTTGGGGAAGATCCATACGCCTGTGCGGTAGTCTGTTGGGGAAGAAGAAGAGGTGAGGAAGAAGGGTTAGGAGACGTAGGATATTCAACCAACCGTTTGAAATGGTCGACTGACCCAAATGATGAAAGTTGGGCGACTTGCATAAATATATGTTTTTACACAACAACATAAAGAAAAACTATCACTGCTCGCGGAACGAGATGGCCTCGTCGTCTTTGGCTGTTGGCGCGAACTAGCTGTAGCTGCCGACGTGTGTCTCCGCACCATGGTTGTCCTCGGCCTCTAGCTACTCGTTCACGCAGGCAGCGGCATCCGCGCGCTCCGCGTCATGTTGAGACTCTGCCGCCCGGTTCACATCCACGGCATCCAGTTCTGCCTGCAGGAGGGCCTCGATGGCAGCGGCATCCGCGCGCTACGCGTCGAGTTGAGCATCCGCCTCCCGGTCCTCCTCTAGTATCACCAGGTTGAACCGCTGGTCCGCCTGCACCATGGGGGACCCGGACGCCGGCACGAAGTCAATGTCCATCGTCTCATACACATCAGGGGCCTTATGCGCCGCGACCTCCGCTATGAACATTGGATCGGCTTCCTCCTCCTTGAAGCTTGGTTCCAGAGAGCTCGGGGATTGGCCCGCTGCAAAGCGATCTTGGGAACGGAGGTCCGTGGTGCCGACCGCCGCCGCGATTTCTGCGCGGCGCTCCGACGTCAGCATCTTGTAGTACGTGATCTTGTGGCACACCATGGCTTTCAGGTGAACTAGCGGACGCTTGATGGGGGTTAGGGGATCGAAAGGTGGGGTAATGGGTTGGAGAGGAGGTGTGGTTTTGGGGCAGTGGCTGGCGTAGGCCGAGTAGCGAAGGTTCTGGTGTGAATAGTGGTTCCGGTGATGACAGATCAGTCGGTTTTGACTGTACATCGCTCTTGTCGAGTTCGCATTGCACCCGGCACGCTGGACTGTCAACGTCGCTCGCCGAATGGAACACGCTTCGTCTTGCGTTTCCGCTTGCTTGTAGGACTGCAATTGAGAGCAAACCGACGTCCCTCCCCCTCCCCCGCCCTCGTCATTTATACTACTACTAGAAGAGAGAGAGGTCGGCCGAGTGTTACTAGTACTCCCTCCATTTTATGCGGAGTAAATAAAAACAGAGGGAGTATACTATGAGCACTACATACTCTACTGCAGATGTTGTCAGTACTCCACTTGTACTATTGGACATGAAGCTTAAAAAAAGTTACCGTTGAACTGGCTATAAGTGGCGAAATCCTAGTAGGAAGGGCATGCGCGAGAACAAGCACATTCACGTGTTTGAAAACAAATTGGAAACCATCTCTGTTTAAATACTAATCTAGGAGTACATACGAATCTAACAATATTGATTGGGCGTTGTTTAATGTTGATACTTTTTTCTATAAGTTGGATCAAAGTAGAGATACTTTGACTACACATAAAAATTATATGTAAACTAGAAAGGATTGGAGGGATTATATTGTATGTTCAAAAACCAAACGAACATTGAATACCCTTTATAAATGATTTGCTGATGCTATGATCACCGGTTCAAAATTTTGAATCCGCCTTAGGTATCACATATGCACCCACTCGTTCTCTCTCGGTTTCATCTCGGGGTCCAGAGATCGATTGAAAGAGGACTAGGGTGGGTACAGTACGTTCGTTTTGCTTTTGAAC
>NW_021263311.1:0-2574 GCF_002162155.2 Triticum dicoccoides
AACATATCATGAGTTATGACTTTTGTGGAAGACTCCATTGAAATTTGAAATGGCTTGATCTATGCATTACTATAATACGCCCACTTGTTCACTAGTTATATCATTTTCATTTTGTACAGTCTATCTCGTTTTGATTATTGTTTACACTTGTGACGAAAGTTTCCAACTGGAGATAATGCCAAATATGTCTTCTTGTTTGTGGGTAAGCCCTCTAATTCCTATACACACCTCTATTTATCTGATCAATAGGGATATGCATTGGTTGAATATAGAATTTTTGATGAAGCACAAACTACAATCAAAAGAATGAATGGGAGACACATGTTAACAAAGACTATCCATATTGGTTGGCCATTCAACAGAGGTCCTACTCCTACATAGATGGTCACGAGTACAAGGTGCGAATTAAACGTGTGTTGTCCTACATTTTCTCTGATTGATGATTTTTTAATGCTAATTTGACACGATACTTCATTTGGGTGAGATGCTTGTTACCGCTAACGTCTTATTGTGTGTTTCGATTTGGGTGATATGACTTCCTTCAGTAAACCTAATAAACTCGAAGATAATTACATGATTCATAACATCTGGTTTTGTGAAATGAATATTTTTTTTGAGCGAAAGAGGGTTTCCCCTCCGATTTCCATTAGAGAAACCAGCATAACGAGTACATTTAAGGACAAAGTTTCAACACCCACATAAAGCTAAAAACTAACATCGGCTACAGTTTTATGGAGGAATGTTACAACTTTAGCTATTACATCCAAAAGACAACCATCTAACACACAAACCATCAACTCGGTGGAAGCAGGCGTCCTCCAGCGTCAATCACCACCATCACAGCTCCAAATGCATCACTCCAAAGTGCCATCCTTGAGCAACCCTGTACATTTCACTTGCCACGCCTGCTCTATGAGTATTGCTCCCAGCATCAACATTTTATCCTCTGGGTCCTTTTTCTACAAAATAGCCTAGTCGATGATCCAGTTACACATTGTTTTAACTATTCCTATTGGGTCATTAACCTTTTTTCTATCAAAAATAATATCACTTCTGCAAATCCAGATTGCCCAAAGTAGGGTTGAGGTGCCAGCAGTCAGGACTAGCCTCTTATCATTTTTCTGAAATCTACTAAGCCAACTACCAAAACAATCTTTTAAATCGACTGGAACTTGTTTTAAATCAAAAGACAACCAACCAAATTCCATATTAGCCTAGCAACCGAGCAGGAAAAGAAAAGATGATCAATAGTCTCCTCTTTCCCACACAAAACACAATGTTTATCACCCTTCCACTCCCTTTTTAGTAAATTGTCTCTGGTTAGAAAACTTTTTTATTCAACAACCATAGGAAAACTTTAATTTTTGCTTGAACCTTCGTTTTCCATAAAAATTGTGGAAAGCCCACATCAGTTTTGATGAGATGAAGGTATAATCCCACATCAGTTTAGAAAATGGATACCGAGGGAAAATAAGTTACAAAGTGATGGTACATGAACAACAAGCTGGCAGTATAAGTATAGTGATAAAGTACAACAGATACTTACAAGAAAAATGTAGAGCTAAACTTCTTCATAAGCATTGGGTTTATTCTACATTAATGTAAGAATTAATATAGATCAGATAATTAGGAGAGAACAGTGGATATGAAGGTTATCATGCACACTGATGTCACATAATCAACCAGGTATGAATGTAACTACAACGGTAAGACAACACGTACTAACAAGAGCAAAGCAACTGAAGGAAATATGCCCTAGAGGCAATAATAAAAATATTATTTATTTCCTTATATCATGATAAATGTTTATTATTCATACTAGAATTGTATTACCCGGAAACATAATGCATGTGTGAATACATACACAAACAGAGTGTCACTAGTATGCCTCTACTTGACTAGCTCGTAAATCAAAGAAGGTTAAGTTTCTTAACCATGGACATGAGTTTTCATTTGATTAACGGGATCACATCATTAGGAGAATGATGTGATTGACTTGATGATACGTCTCCGTCGTATCTATAATTTTTGATTGTTCCATGCCAATATTATTCAACTTTCATACACTTTTGGCAACTTTTTATACTATTTTTGGGACTAACATATTGATCCAGTGCCCAGTGCCAGTTCCTGTTTCTTGCATGTTTTATGTTTCGCAGAAACCCAATATCAAACGGAATCCAAATGGGATAAAAACGGATGGAGAATTATTTTGGATATTTGGGATTTTCCGTAGGAAGAATAAACGTGAAACGGTGCCCGAGGTGGCCACGACACAGGGGGGCGCGCCCTCCCCCTGGGCGCCTGGCACTGTCATGGGCCACCCGTAAGGCAGTTGACGCTCTTCTTTTGCCGCAAGAAAGCTAATTTTATGAGAAAAATTGGGCGAAAGATTCACCCCAATCAGAGTTACGGATCTCCGGATATAAAAGAAACGGTGAACGGGCAGAATCTGAGAACGCAGAAATAGAGAGAGACAGATCCAATCTCGGAGGGGCTCTCGCCCCTCCCATGCCATGGGAGCCAAGGACCAGAGGGGAAACCCTTCTCCCATCTAGGGAGGAGGTCAAGGAA
>NW_021263312.1:0-1459 GCF_002162155.2 Triticum dicoccoides
GAACTTCAGGTACTGAATTTAAAAGTCACGCATCTCTGTTACACATCTTTTGTCATTTGTCTGAATCATGAGTTCCTGTCCAGAACCCAAATGCCAGCTTTGCCTTGTGCACGCAGTCAATGACACCTAACCTAACGGGACTCTGCATCCTTAACTTTCATTTGTCTGACCACTATCTTGAGATCAGCAGCGAACCAAATTTATGTTTTTCAGAAGTATCCTTGTTCTTTTTCTTATATATTTACAGAGTGGCTTCTGCAAATGCTATAACAAGCACCGATCTTCAGAAAAAGTGGAACCATAATACTGCAGCAGAAGCAGTTCTTCTTCCCAGCATATATAGGTCGAACAGTAATGACTCATTGATGTACAGAGAGTATAACTAGCTGCTGATCTGCTCAAAACTGGCTACAAAATGCAGGTTAGTCTTCGCCTCTGAACAAAGACAGAGTGAACATTCTGTGAAATGAAAAGATAAAGCAATAAATTTCGATTTTTATCATCCGTAGTCTAGTGCAAAAACATCTCCTCATTGAACTTTGCTGTTACAGATACTGCTGAATCCGGTGCGACTGGAAGGAACGGCCCCGAGCGCCTTACTCCTTCCTTTATTTCCACAAACACGCGCATCATACCAACTGTTAGAATTATGTCGATTATTATTGTATAAGGTAGGTTACAGTTGGATTTGGTTTTGGACTGTGTGTAGACAAGGTAAGAGGTGTGTCCTATTAGGACACTTGTATTCTAGGCCTGTCATATATAGTGAGGGTAGACACGCGATTTAACCTATGCCAACATAATAGCACATGCGTGTAGGGGTAGCCGACGGCATGTGCCGGCACCCGGGTGGCCGGTGTGCGGTATTGTGATGGTGCCACGGAGAGGCGCCCGTAGTCAGGCCCCGAAGATGTAGCCATATCGGTGAACCTCGTTAACAAATTTTGTTGTCGTGCCTTGCGCGATTGCTTGGTACTCGATAGATCAATGGAGCATCTCGGATTTATTCTAAGAAATGATATTATGAGTAAGATTTCGAGGATGCCGTGAAAGTAGATTTAGAGGAGAGCGATGAAGACCGGCCGATGTGGAGGCACGACGTATGTGCGGCAGCGATCGAAGATGATCGCGTACGAAGCGATCGAAAACGGTGGCGACGGGATCATGCAAGTTCTCGACGGAATCAGCTGCAGCTAGAGTCCACTAGATTCGACCTGATCGATAGAAGGTGGTGGCGCGCACCGATCTGCTGCAGTGGCACGCGGAGGAATCGCAAGGCCACATGCCCAGGTGGCGTGCGCAGGCATGGCCCAGGAGCATGGTGCGCGTGGGAGGTGGCAGCGGTGGGGTCTGACGAGGTGACAAATGGCACGTGATTTGTTTGTGAAAAAAAGAGCTACGCAATGGAGACTAGTGCCATCCATCGAAGGGGAAGATAGGGAAAGCTAATTGACATAAG
>NW_021263313.1:0-1459 GCF_002162155.2 Triticum dicoccoides
GAACTTCAGGTACTGAATTTAAAAGTCACGCATCTCTGTTACACATCTTTTGTCATTTGTCTGAATCATGAGTTCCTGTCCAGAACCCAAATGCCAGCTTTGCCTTGTGCACGCAGTCAATGACACCTAACCTAACGGGACTCTGCATCCTTAACTTTCATTTGTCTGACCACTATCTTGAGATCAGCAGCGAACCAAATTTATGTTTTTCAGAAGTATCCTTGTTCTTTTTCTTATATATTTACAGAGTGGCTTCTGCAAATGCTATAACAAGCACCGATCTTCAGAAAAAGTGGAACCATAATACTGCAGCAGAAGCAGTTCTTCTTCCCAGCATATATAGGTCGAACAGTAATGACTCATTGATGTACAGAGAGTATAACTAGCTGCTGATCTGCTCAAAACTGGCTACAAAATGCAGGTTAGTCTTCGCCTCTGAACAAAGACAGAGTAAACATTCTGTGAAATGAAAAGATAAAGCAATAAATTTCGATTTTTATCATCCGTAGTCTAGTGCAAAAACATCTCCTCATTGAACTTTGCTGTTACAGATACTGCTGAATCCGGTGCGACTGGAAGGAACGGCCCCGAGCGCCTTACTCCTTCCTTTATTTCCACAAACACGCGCATCATACCAACTGTTAGAATTATGTCGATTATTATTGTATAAGGTAGGTTACAGTTGGATTTGGTTTCGGACTGTGTGTAGACAAGGTAAGAGGTGTGTCCTATTAGGACACTTGTATTCTAGGCCTGTCATATATAGTGAGGGTAGACACGCGATTTAACCTATGCCAACATAATAGCACATGCGTGTAGGGGTAGCCGACGGCATGTGCCGGCACCCGGGTGGCCGGTGTGCGGTATTGTGATGGTGCCACGGAGAGGCGCCCGTAGTCAGGCCCCGAAGATGTAGCCATATCGGTGAACCTCGTTAACAAATTTTGTTGTCGTGCCTTGCGCGATTGCTTGGTACTCGATAGATCAATGGAGCATCTCGGATTTATTCTAAGAAATGATATTATGAGTAAGATTTCGAGGATGCCGTGAAAGTAGATTTAGAGGAGAGCGATGAAGACCGGCCGATGTGGAGGCACGACGTATGTGCGGCAGCGATCGAAGATGATCGCGTACGAAGCGATCGAAAACGGTGGCGACGGGATCATGCAAGTTCTCGACGGAATCAGCTGCAGCTAGAGTCCACTAGATTCGACCTGATCGATAGAAGGTGGTGGCGCGCACCGATCTGCTGCAGTGGCACGCGGAGGAATCGCAAGGCCACATGCCCAGGTGGCGTGCGCAGGCATGGCCCAGGAGCATGGTGCGCGTGGGAGGTGGCAGCGGTGGGGTCTGACGAGGTGACAAATGGCACGTGATTTGTTTGTGAAAAAAAGAGCTACGCAATGGAGACTAGTGCCATCCATCGAAGGGGAAGATAGGGAAAGCTAATTGACATAAG
>NW_021263314.1:0-1222 GCF_002162155.2 Triticum dicoccoides
AGTCCGCACTACGGTTCAACAACTCTTCAGTAAGCTTCTATAAGTACGAGTTTCTACCCGATCACGCCATTCCTAGCCTGTTTGGCTATATCATTGTCGTGATGATTTTAACTGTGCTACCCGGTCCTTCTTCTCGGAGCACAAATTTCGACGATGAATTAAGCTTACGTTGATTTTCCTCGTCATTCCCTTTCACCTTAAACAACAAGCTTGAGTTCGAGTTTATGTCGTACCCTTGGTTCCAATAACCTTTCACTTCATCATTACTTGACTTGATGTCGTTACAGATCGATTACATCTTCATGAACTCTCGCGACAAAGGTGTCGTGATCATCAACGTTCTGAGCTCATCCAGGATATCAATTGAATTCATGATGAGAAATAACATCCTTGCCCTCGATGAATTGTATTATCGTCGACCACTTTATTACCTTCCCACCAACACAAGCTTGTTCATACTTGGTGTTATACCTTGAGTTCCTTGCTACCCAGCAGTTGATCTTCCTTACCTCGGAAGTATTACCATCTCTTTTTGTCAAGAATGTGGTGGGAATTTCACCACCTCTTAAGAATGCTTGATATCAAAATGCTTCTTGCAATCTTCGTTCATTTCTTGGTCCCCGTGTTAATTCCAACAAGTGAACGATGTTGTTTGGATTCTTTCCTTCTAGCAACCCTATTTCTTTGAAGTTAATGGTCGAAAGTTCATTCTTAGGCTATTGATTATTGAATCACCATTCTGACATTGGTCGTGCAACCCAACCCATATTTCGGGCGCACCTTTCAACCAATGTTTAATTGTGTATGTTTTCCTCGAGCATACTTCCTTATATCATTTGATCTGACAAATGTTATCTCCTTGTTCACTTAATGATGGAAATCCATCTTTTGGGAATCTCGGTGAATTGCCGTTGAGTCCATCAGCCACCTCATCATCCTCTCCTTGGGTTAATGATGAACTCTTGTTAACGGAAATCACTTCTTAGTTCATTTCCCGAGAATCTTACAGTGTCATCCCGTCAATTTGTGTTGCACCTTTCTTCTCGGGCATCCTGAGCCTGAGGTATCCTGATACCCATCATATCTGAATCTCCATCACATATGATGGTTGGAACATATTTTCAAGAGTTATAACATTGGTCCTTTGATGACCTGGTAACATGATGTCATGCCTAGCACCCCCCCCCCTGGGTGGAGGACCTATTATTGTAGTATCCTTTTT
>NW_021263315.1:0-1503 GCF_002162155.2 Triticum dicoccoides
TCGAACGTGTCGGTCATCAGCAAGTGGGTCCGGGCTGTAGCACTGGGCTAGCAGGACTCCGGTAAACCGGGCTGTAGCGGGCTAACAGGACTCCGGTACTCAATGCGTGACATTTCCCCGAAGGGACAGACACAGGAACGAAGAAGGACACATGCCGGCCAGCCTAAGTGTTCCAGAGCAGTAGCAAGCTACCATGGCTCAGCGGTAACACTAGGAGACATTTCCCGGTAAGAGAGGCTACTAAAGATAAACAACTAGATAGTCAGATCCCACACATACCAAGCATTTCAATCATACACACAATATGCTCGATATGTGCAAATACAACGAAGCATCACAACATGACTCTACGACACAAGTACTTTATTTAAGGCTCAGGGAGCCATACATAACATACACAAAGGTACGGGTCTCACGACCCAACATACAAGTCATACAGTCATACAAACAGCAGCGGAAGTAACTTGTCTGAGTACAGACAGCTAGTAAAATAAAAGAGGCTTGGAAAGCCTAGCTATACTACGTGGTCCTTCACAAGCTCAAGATAACCACCTGGGTCTTTAGCCTACTCGTTGATGTCAACGTCTACATAGAACCCATCAGAAGGGGTTGCAGCGTCTTCTGTAAAAATGTAGATTATAGCAACATGAGTACAAGGGTACTCAGCAAGTCTTACATCAGATCCTACATACATGCATGTTATCAAGAAGGGTTGGTGGAGTTATTGCAGCAAGCCAGCTTTGACTCTTGGCTAGGCTATCCTACGATACTCCAACTTGAAATGGTTTTGCGCACACGAGTCCACTACTCACCACTTCAATACACCACCGAGGATCCGCCTCCGTCTTCCTACGGAAGAGCCATCCTCGGCACTCACACTTATCTTGAGGCTTTTAGTAGTTCCCATTTACTTGTCTATGAACTGTATAGGCAACCAAGTAGTCCTTTACCGCGGACGCGGCTATTCGAATAGATTATGATAACCCTGCAGGGGTGTACTTCTTCATACATGTTTCCACCACTTAGCGTCTTCACACGACATGTGCTCGGCAGACTTCAAGCGAAAGCCGACGTGGGTGTAGACCACGACCTACCTAAACACTTAAGCCTCTAGTCCAGGTTTATCGCCTATCCAGGTTCCATCCGCAGGGAGTCCGGCCGAGGTTTCCCATACGGCCCCGAACGATGTGAACAGGGTTCCCGAGATACCTAACGGGTATTCGGTACACCCGGCCACGTACCTACCGCATCACAGCCCACCCCTACGGTCAGCGCTGTCCACGGCCTCCAGTAGGCTACAAACACCAGAAACTACTTGCAACTCCTGGACAGAGAGCTAGGGTGAATAAGAAGTCGAGCGGGGTCATATTTCAGGGCCCAATGCATGGTAGTAGCTGTATCTTAAATCACACATACAGATCTCAGTGCTTAAGGTCGGCTTCAATGAAACAACCCACCATGTACTCCTACATGGCCTCTCATCGATACCTTTACCAAATCGTG
>NW_021263316.1:0-1316 GCF_002162155.2 Triticum dicoccoides
GGGACGCCAAAATGGTGAGTAATAGTACACAAAACGGACCAGAAATTGGCCAAAATTGTGAGTGTCATTGACCGACACGTAAACGCACCACGGGGTTCGTAAATCATGGAAATCACGCTTGGACTAAAAAACAGAGTAATAGTCCAAGAAACGGGCCAGAATCGGCCAAACTGCGAGTGTTGATGACCGACACGTAAATGCACCCTGCGGTTCGTTAACCGTGGAAATCACTCCGGGACCCAAAAACTATGTAATAATGCAAGAAATGGGCCAAAATCGTCCCGAAATGCGCTTGTTGATGATCGACACGTAAGCACACCATGGGGTCAAACAACCGTGGAAATCACTTTGGGGCCCCAAAACGGTGAGTAATAGTCCATGAAACGGGCCAGATTAGGCCAAAACAGTGAGTGTTGATGACCGACACGTAAACGGACCTTAGGGTTCAACAACTATGGAATCGCTTCGGGACCCCTAAATGATGAGTAATAGTCCACGAATCGCGTCAGAATTGGCCAAAACTATGAGTGTTGATGACAGAGACGCAAACGCACCCGGGGATTGTAAATCATGGAAATCGCTCTGGGACGCCAAAACGGTGAGTAATAGTACACGAAACGGACCAGAAATTGGCCAAAATTGTGAGTGTCATTGACCGACACGTAAACGCACCACGGGGTTCGTAAATCATGGAAATCACGCTTGGACCAAAAAACAGAGTAATAGTCCAAGAAACGGGCCAGAATCGGCCAAAACTGCGAGTGTTGATGACCGACACGTAAATGCACCCTGCGGTTCGTTAACCGTGGAAATCACTCCGGGGCCCCAAAACAGTGAGTAATAGTCCATGAAACAGGCCAGAATCAGCCAAAACTGTGGGTGTTGATGACTAACACGTAAGTGCACCTTGGGGTTCTGCAACTATGGAAATCACTTCAGGCCCAGAAAACGGTGACTAAAAGTCCACAAAACGCGTTAGAATTGGCCAAAACTGTGAGTGTTCATAACCGACACGTAAGCGCACCAGGGGGTTCGTTAATCATGGGAATCATTCCGGGGCCCCAAAACAGTGAGTAATTGTCCACGAAACGGGCCAGAATTGGCCAAAACTACTAGTATTGATGACCGACATGTAAACGCACCCCGGGGATCGTTAATCATGGAAATCACCACGGGGCCCCAAAACAGTGAGTGTTGATGACCGACACCTAAACGCACCTTGGGGTTCAACAACTATGGAAATCGCTTCGGGAGCCTAAATGCTGAATAATAGCCCACGAATCGCGTCAGAATTGGCCAAAACTGTGAGTGTTGAC
>NW_021263317.1:0-3913 GCF_002162155.2 Triticum dicoccoides
CAACTGGACGAAGAAAAGAGGGTGATGAGGTAAATGTTCACACATCCCCCCTCCTCCTGCTTTATGTTACTGGTTGACACCTCGAGCTTGCAGTCGTCTGACACGAACTAAAATTTCATGACATTGCAAAGCATGGCAACAACTGATCACTTTTTGCAAAACATGGCAACAACTGATCACTTTTTGTCTGTTTTTTGCAGAAGAAGAAACGTATTCGCAACAGAGCCTCCCAAGAACGACTGACTGCGTTGACTGACAAATTCACCGACGATCAGAAGGGGGCTGCTGCTGAGATGGGTATGCAGTCTATGATGGATGTCCGGTGCACGAACCTTGTCAACCCTGTATGCGACTGGCTTGGTGAGATCTACGAACCCGCCTCCAGGGAATTCATGATTCCGGGACATGGAAGACTTCCGTTGAACGAGGAATTCGTGTTCTGCACTTTGGGTGTGCCTCGTGGACATATCAAAGTCCCGTACGAGGTCAACAATGAGATCGAGGAAGCGTTGTTCCCCCGTTTGTTTCCTGGGTCGTAATCCATGCCGAACACGTCTGCAGTGGCAGATTCGCTGCAGGCCATGACGACGCATGGAGATGTTTTCAAGATGAAGCTACTCATGTACCTCATCTCAGCTGTTTTTGCGTCGACCACCTCCCTTCGCCCAAGCAACAAATGCTTCCCCATCCTGGTGAATGATCCATCTTTACTACTTTATTTTCCTTCGATCTTTTTGGCTCCGATGTCATGTGTAAAGCTAGTGACTGTCAGTGTTTTTCGATGTTTTTTCCATTTGATTTCTGATGCGGCAACCTTTTTGTCCTGAAATTTTGTGTGGTGCAGGCGGATCTGGAAAATGTAAAGAACATGAATTGGTGTAAGTTTATTGCCGACTTCCTGTACGATGCATTCTCAAGCAAGATGTACCAAAAGGGTTGTCAACTGCATTTAATGGTATTTTTTACCAGTTCTTTCTGTGAACACTGTTTTTTTAACACACTTTTATTCATGCATGGCAACCTGATCATAACAAGACGGCAACCTGATCATATCAAGATGGCAACTGCTATAATGACGACATGGCAACTGGCATAATGACAATATGGCAACTCCCATCATATTAGTATGGCAACTGTCATCATACTATGATGGCAACTGCCATCGTAACAACATGGCAACTGTTATCACACTATGATGGCAATTAGCACATGTAGATGGCATCTTCTTCTTTTTCTTCCCTTCTTTCATGCACCTCAACTTGATTATCATGAGAACATATATTATCCTGTTTTTTTCCACACAGTACCCATGATGGCAACTGATATTTCTTTCTTTTTAAAATTGTTTTGCATCAGCTCATGTACGTCGACTGTCTTGATCTGTCCACCGTGGATTTCACTGGGATAGGAGGCCCGCCGCCTACGCACAAGTTTGCTGTTTCTGCGTGGACTATCAACGCTGTCAAGGTTGTGCTTGCCGCAGACAAGGCTACTGACACCACATATGGAAAACTGCAGGTCAGTTCTGGTTTCTTTGCCCACACGGCATGCCTACAAATTGGCATGAGGCAACCGTCTGTGGGTCATAAGAGATGACTACCTTTGTTATCCATGGCTGTCTGAGTACTGTATCCATGTCTCATTTCACATGGCAACTCTTTTCATTCGTGCTGAAACTTACATTCTCTCTCTTACGTCCTAGCTTTTTTTTGTTCTTTCCAGCTGATGGCCAAGCATGATATAGACTACATCGTGTTTGGGGGGCCTCAACACTTTGGAAAGTGGATGGACGTGCACTCAGCTCCGTCTTGCCCTGCCGAGGTAATCAAAAGATCTACATCTATGGTTTGCCATGGATTAATTTTTGATATCGTGCAAGTGATTGCAATATGGGTGGTCATTGATGCTTCTTTGTTTCGTGCATAGGCGAGGGCACCTGTTGAGCATCTAATAGGGCAGTTTGCATCTGGAATGACCGGCTTGCTCGGGAAGTTGGTTGAGGGGTGGACGTCCCTCAGTGTCTCTGACAGCGACGCGGTTGCGAGGCAGTTCACTTCATTTGTCCTAGAACGTACACATTGGCCAACCGGTTGCCGTGGCCGGTATGACTACAACAGTTCCCAAGAGCCTGCTGACACACAAGATGAACTAGGTGGAGATGTTGGTCTCAGCAAGGATGACGACGATGTCATGGAGAATGTGCAAGAGGACACTGATGATGATGAACATGTTGAAGTTCGCGCAGGTGATAACAAGGGCAAGGATGCAACAGATGTCCCCCAACCAGAGAAAGTCAAAGAACATACGGTTGCGAGAGGCGAGGGGGTTTTGCCATCAAAGAGGGGGAGGGCTCCAGAGGGTGTTGGGCAGGGTTCTCCTGGCAAGAGGTCTAGAACCGACCCCGTAGCTGCCAGGAAGAGGTTCGACTTTTATTTTAGTTTTTTGCTTTGTCTATTTTCTTCGAACAAACTCATCTTTTTTTGCACTTGTTTTTGTCAAGCGCGGCAACGAGTTTGCTGTCTGACAATTGCCACCTTTTTTCCCTCCATCTCATACGTGCAGCGAGCCGACAGCTGGTGGACAAGCAGTTATGAAGAAACAGGCGCCAACGCCAACTCGTGTTTCTGCTCGGTTGAACAAAGGGGCCCCCATTGCCGGTGACACCCCTTCCACCAGGTCATCTCCTCGCACGACGACGACCAACACCGGGGATTCTGTCGTGTTGCCAGACCTGAGGAAGGCAGTCAAGAAGTAGGTTTTTTCATCCGCTTTCATTGACATAGCGCTATATTTTCTTGATTTTTCAATGCATCCGTTTAGCTTGTCACATTGTCTTCTGTCATCGCCCCCCACGTGGCAACTGCTGTTTTCCAAATAATTTTTTCCTTCCTTTTTAAGTGTATAGCAACTCCTATTGGTTTTTACATGGCAACTGGAATCTAGGCCAAATGGTAACTTTAAAGTACCTAATGGCAACTACCATCTTTACCGTTGGCTTGTGAGCTCATCCCACACCTAGGTTTGAAATTGCATTCATGGCAGATCAGACATTTTTATCATTCTTCAAGTTGGCTAACATGGCAACTGCTGCTGGATGGCAACTGCTAATTATGACACATGGCAACTCACGTTCCCCTTACATGGCAACTACCAGCTTTTCCACTTGTTTTTCATTTTTTTAAGATTTCTACCATGGCAAACATATTTTCGTTCATTTTTTAATACCTTTTTCATGTGCTTTATTTTTTTGCAGGGTGAAGAAGACTACTATGCGCGGGGCCAAGCATATCAGTAAGGACCCGCTCGAACGCCTACATTCAAAGTTGTCAACAGGGGGCAACTCAGATGTACATGAGGCACCAGACGACAATACTGCTACTGCACCATTGACCGCTCCCACCAACTCTGATGCAAGTGGCCGACCATCTCCGCCGGCTGCAGATGTGCAGGCTAGAACAACAGGCATCCGTACATCATGGAGTGACGAGTCGGTATCTGCCAAGACAGCTGAAATATTGCCAACTCTTCTGGCAATGAAGGATGCTGCTGTGAGCCATGCCACCCCATCAGCAAGCGTTGAAGTGGACGCTCCCGAGACGAACCTAAGCAAGGAAGATTCCCGCTCATCTGACACTGATTCCAAGCGCGTGCGTGGTGGCACTCCTATGTCCACGACAGAAGCGGCTGAGGCGGCAGTTCACAAGGATATGCCATCTACAGGTGAGAGTCCTGGCACAACAGCTCCAGCTCCTGTCGGTGCAGATACTGCTAAGGCGACTGTTTCGCGTGCTGGTCTTCCACCTAGGCATCGTAGCCCCCGCAAGCAACCAACAGACATACCCAACGCACCGGCTGTAGCTAGGAGCAGGAGAGACGAGTCTGGTTATGTTCCTGTGTCCACACTGTTCCCGCC
>NW_021263318.1:0-1648 GCF_002162155.2 Triticum dicoccoides
GTCCCCGAGCCCGCTAACCATCCCTGCAGCTCCGCGGTGAGCCACCGATTCGATTCCCCCTTGCCCCGTCGTCCCTAGCCTGCTGTAGCTGCCGCCCCCTTTGAGCTCCGAAGCTCGGCGCCGCCGGCGATGTCGCCGTCGTGGCCACGGTCACCGTAGCGCCCAACCGAGCACACTATCGTGCTCCACACCTCACTAGGAGCACGCAGCACGCACCAACGCCTCCCCAAACGCCCTGCAACGCCGATTCCGACCGCACCCGAACTCCGGCCGCCGCTCACGAGCTCGCCGTCGACGGTACAGACCACCCCAGGCACGGCCACCACCACCGTTCGACGCGCGGGAGCAAGGGCTCTCCAACGAGCCCAAGCACGGCCTCGCCCGTGCCCTGTAGCGCGATCCCGCATCGCGCCGCCGTCTCGGGCCTCGCCGGCGTCATGTCGCCGGTGGGTTTGACCCACCTTGACCACGGCAGGAACCCCCCCTGAGTCCCTGACAGATGGGCCCAGCCCTGTAGCTAATTAGGATTAGCGCTAACCACTGTTAGTTAACCCCCTGACACTGACCAGTGGGCCCCAGCGCCACTAATCCCTAATTAGGATTAATTTAAACCTGTTAAACCCCCCTGTCACTGACGTGTGGCCCCCACACGTCAGGTTTGACCCCAGCCAGCCGCAGTTGACCACTGACGTCATGCTGACGTCATGCTGGCGCAATAATTATATTTCTGGATTTAAATTAAATCAGGAAATTCCAGAATATTATTTAAACTTCAAAAATTCATAACTTTTATTCTGTAACTCCAAATTGGACAAATTATACATGAAAAATGATCAGAAAAATCCAATCTATCCATCTGTACTATTTTCATGCATGATCAAACAAGTTAAATTGATGTTTTAAGCAGAACAAGGAAAAGCACTTTAAAAGGCCATGTTTGAGTTTGAAATTTGAATCTTTGATTCAAATTTGTTCAAACCCTTCTGGTTTTAGTTGCATTAGCCCAACACACTCATATTGCCATGTTTCATGCATGCATCATATTGTTGCACATTGTTTGGTGATGGTTGTGTATCGGTGTCCTTTGCGACAGGTTCTGCCTCCGAGGAGTACCGTGATTACCCTAACGAAGAACCGTATCAGTGCATCGAACCATCAGGCAAGCAACCAACCATTTGATCATATGGATACAATCCCATGTTCTCGCTTCTGCTCTCTTTTACTGCATTAAGACAACGCGTTTCAAACTGCTGTGTGCTACGGTAGTTGAACCCATTTCCTCTGCATGACCTGTCATTGCCACAGTAACTAGATGAAACCCACTAGCATGTGTAGGAGTTGATTGAGCCATATGTATGTGTTGTTCCTACCTTGCTATGCCTGCTATGCTTAGAGTCGTGTCAGGTCTGGTTCATCTGGGTGATGGCTAGAGTGAAATGATTATGTCGGTAATGAGAGTGGTGTGGTGAACACGATTTGGTAAAGGTATCGATGAGAGGCCATGTAGGAGTACATGGTGGGTTGTTTCATTGAAGCCGACCTTAAGCACTGAGATCTGTATGTGTGATTTAAGATACAGCTACTACCATGCATTGGGCCCTGAAATATGACCCCGCTCGACTTCTTATTCACCCTAGCTCTCTGTCCA
>NW_021263319.1:0-895 GCF_002162155.2 Triticum dicoccoides
AGCCTAGCATGTACAGACATGGCCTCGGAACACGGAGACCGAAAGGTCGAACATGAGTCGTATAGAAGATACGATCAACATGAAGATGTTCACCGATGATGACTAGTCCGTCTCACGTGATGATCGGACACGGCCTAGTTTGACTCGGATCATGTAATCACTTAGATGACTAGAGGGATGTCTATCTGAGTGGGAGTTCATAAGATGAACTTAATTATCCTGAACATAGTCAAAAGGTTTTTGCAAATTATGTCGTAGCTCACGCTATAGTTCTACTGTTTAGATATGTTCCTAGAGAAAAAAAATTAGTTGAAAGTTGATAGTAGCAATTATGCGGACTAGGTCCGTAAACTGAGGATTGTCCTCATTGCTTCATAGAAGGCTTATGTCCTTAATGCACCGCTCAGTGTGCTGAACCTCGAACGTTGTCTATGGATGTTGCGAACATCTGACATACACATTTTGATAACTACGTGATAGTTCAGTTAAACGGTTTAGAGTTGAGGCACCAAAGACGTTTTTGAAACATCGCGAAACATATGAGATGTTTTGAGGGCTGAAATTGGGATTTCAGGCTCGTGCCCATGTCAAGAGGTATAAGACCTCCGATGACTTTCTTAACCTGCAAACTAAGGAGAAAAGCTCAATTGTTGAGCTTGTGCTCAGATTGTCTGAGTACAACAATCATTTGAATCGAGTGGGAGTTGATCTTCCAGATAAGACAGTGATGGTTCTCCAAAGTCATTGCCACCAAGCTGTTAGAGCTTCGTGATGAACTATAACATATCAGGGATAGATATGATGATCCTTGAGGTATTCGCGATGTTTGACACCGCGAAAGTAGAAATCAAGAAGGAGCATCAATTGTTGATGGTTGGTGAAACCACTAGTTTCA
>NW_021263320.1:0-5028 GCF_002162155.2 Triticum dicoccoides
TTGGATGCATAAACAAATCTGTACATTTCGTAGTCCATCTGAACACATTCTCTTGAGAGTTTCCTCCGATTCGATGTTCCATAGTTTTATACCTACATTCCTTTCCTATTCCTCTATTTTCATCAAGACCTATGTTTTCTGCCCCTTTATTCCGACCGGATCCTAAATATTTGGTATAAGGGCATGGGACAATGGGTGCACCAGCAGTACAGCACCATGTACGTAAACAGGGGCATAAAGTGGTGATTCATAGTTTGTTGCCCCGAGAAACAAACATCCAAGAAACATATCTGGGGTGGTCCCATTTTTGTTCACTCTAGCCACCTACTCCTATGTGTGGATAGCAAATCTAGTCCTGGTCATACCACTGTGTACATCGTTACCCCTATATTTCCCTTTTTGACCAAGAGACCTGTTGGATGACCAGTCTGTACTACTTTCATCCCCTTTCCTTCCTGTTTGTACCATGTTCGATGTACATACTAAATTCCCCCACCCCCACTTTATTTCAATGACAAGTATTTTCGGACGGAGGGAGTACAAGATTCGACTCCATGAAGTAGCTTTACCTCTAACAATAGAAGAAGAAAAAATAGGTGACGTTGGACCATCCGATCGAGAGGGGCTGAGAGGTAGAAAATGATGCACATGCAGCGACGTAGCGAGCTGGGGAAGTAGAGCTAAGGCGGTTTCGAACGAAGATATACCTGAAGGTCTTCGGGATGTGGATAGGTCGGCGGCGGGAGGCCGGATCCGCCCACAAGCAACGACGAAGGGATCGGAGGACCTCCCACGCTGGCGCTTGGCCAGAGATAACGGTGCGGCCGACAGTGGGTCTCCTCCCTCGCTGTCGACGACGGCCTAAACGCTGCCCCTCCTCCCCTTCACCGGCAGAGGGGGTACGTCCGGATCTGTAACCAGCGGTGAGGATAGAAAGCCAGTGTTTTTTGAAGGGAGAAAGACAGGGTTACTACCCCTATCTTGTTTAGATCTGGAGAGGATGAGAGTCTGTGAATAGAGCAGCCCTAGCAAGCAAGTGCGGAGGCTCCGGCCTATATATAAGTAGTGGGGTAGTTTTCCTTTTTCACTCCATCGAAACAATCGTTTAAAATTGTGTACTGTACTTCATGCCAGGTCGCGGGTTTTTTTAGTTGTTGATTGTTTTTTGAGATAGCTACCCGCTTGTTCCAAGTGGTGTTTCGGTGTGCCAGGTCGCACTTTGTATCATTCAAGTCTGGTAGTACTACAAGTCCCTCCATTAAATGAACAACCACCCCCTCGTAAAAATTGTGAACAAGCCCATGGCTAAAATTAGCGAAAACGTGGGTTGCCCCAACATGCATTATTATTTATATTTTCTACTCCCTCCGTTCCTAAATATACGTCTTTTTTATTAGCCACACCTAAGACAAGAATTTTTTTATTAGCAGTGAACCCCACATGTCATAGATACAAAAATTGTGGCAAGATTCCCTTAGGCAAGCCAAAGTGTGTCTAACAATTTGAGCAACTCAGGTTAGGCAAGTGTGGCAAGTGTGGGAAAAATAATGTGGCAACATAAGACAAACATACTCACAATCCAAACAGCCCCGTGATTTTTTGTGACATGCATGAAAATTTGGTTGGTTAAATTTATAGTCAAAATTTGGCAAGGTGCATCAAATAACACATGCAAGTATCAAAAGGAAAGTCACGGCATGCATGCATGCGTTGTACTCCCTCCGTTTCCAAATATAAGTCTTTTTAGAGATTGCAACAAGTGACTACTCCCTCCGTTCCTAAATGTAAGTCTTTTTAGGGATTCCACTACAAACTACATACGGATGTATATGGACATATTTGAGAGTGTAGATTCACTCATTTTATTTCGTATGTACTCCAGTTCATAGTGAAATCTCTAAAAAGACTTATATTTTGGAACGGTGGGAGTACATACGAAGCAGAATATGTCTACTCCTACATACGAAGTAGCCCATTTGAGATGTGTAAAAAGAGTTTTATCGAATGCAGTGCTTTGATGTGTTGCGTGAACTCGTACAAGCCCGAGAAATTTTATTACTACGACGCCCTCTCCCTCGCGGACTGAGCTGCGATGCCTTTACTGCACCTGCCTTTGGCTGCATGACAGGTGGGCCAGCCACCTGTTGGGCCCACCTGTCATGGATGCAAAGGCAGGAGCAGTAAGTAGAAGCTTTCGCTACACGCTATCCCTCCCGCACGAGGTGGATGGACATGCAGCAGTGGATTCGATACTGTAGAAGTAGGAGTAACATCATTGTTCGTCTTCTCGAAGAGGCGAAGAGCCAAGTGCAAACCGAACATGGCAGTTGCGAACGCTCGTGTGGTGCGGTTCCTTGGAGTACTAGCCAGGCTCTTGCATGAGACAAAATTGCTATTGTTTAACAATTAAACTCCATTATCCATTGGTTTATACTCATTATGCATAGGCCCACGCGGTTAGCACCGTTTCCTCCTGGGGTCACCAATATTTATTTGCTAATTAATAGCATTCCATGCAATGAACTAGCCATTGCAAGTCATTAAAAGCATGCACACCTCTCATCTCTTATATGTTGATACGTATGTCAAGAAATAAGAAACAAGGTAGAAGTTAATGCACCACGCCTAAGTGTTTTGGGACTATTTGGTTTTCGTAAGATGACTTACACACCCAGACAGAGGGAGTAGTATATATTTGTAAACCGAAAAGGAGTATTTGCCTTTCTAGAGATTTCAACAAGTGACTAGACTTCGTCTCAAAAAAAACAAGTGACTAGACTACACTGTGTGCAGTACCCCCTCCCTCCGGTTTATAGGGCTCAAATCTCAAATCTCATGAACCAAGGGATTTTGCGATTGGAGGAATGTATCTCGTACTTTACAAAACTACCCTAATTAAACTCATGCATTAATTACGTAGTTCTCTTGTTTTCCTCTCCGCCTTGGTCGCGGTGCACAATATTGAGAGAGTGCTTTGATACGTTTTAGTCTCATGACTAAAAGTAGTGGGACTAAAACTTGTTAGCCTCATCCATGCTTGGATCCAAATACTAAAGAGACTAAAATCAAGTTAATGACATTTCAAAGCATCCGGGACCGCGTGCCATCCACCAAATCACAACGACGTGCTACAGTCGAGACTCACCTGTCACCCCGGTGTGGCCGTCATGACCCATCATATCACAAAACCCACACCTTTACCAGCAGTGGTAAGGTGGCCTCCAAGTTGGACTGGACGAAGCAACCATCATTTCATTGGAACGCTCGTTCAAGCCCTTTCTTTCCTTTCTTGAAGAAAACCTCACTCCAGGCTACTCACTTCTGCCATTTTTCTTCTCTACCGACTAAGGAAAGGTGGGTGAATCAGTTATGCTACTATATTTTCATTCCAATAATCTTCTTTTTGTGAATCACAGACCGATTCTCACATCCTATTCTTTTCCCGTTTTCATTGCGATTGTGGTTTCCTTTTGATTGCTTTTTGTTTGTCAGTTCATTGATGGATCCTGGAGCACTAGGCAAAGAGTTGCCGGCGGACAACCCACTGGAGACAGCGATCTCCAGGAAGCGAGCACCGAGCAACGAGTTGACCATGTTGGCGGGCGAACCCATGGAGACGAAGAACTCCAAGAAACAAGCACTGGCCAAAGAGTTGAGGACGTTGGCGGACGAACTCCTCAAAGAAAGTTGGAAGAATAGCAAGGGCCCCACCGTGCCTACCCCAGGAGCTCTGATTGCCACCTATGTGAGGCTCAAGACCGAGTTTGAGGAGATAGTCGCCGTTGAGAAGCAGTATTCCCCTGGCAAGGTGATAGCCCCCATCCAGGACGAGGAGATGGACCCCGGAAGGATGAGATCCCACGGTGAGCTGCACAAGGTAAAAAATAATGGCTTATTACCATAGTTATGGTTTTTGATTATTTGCAATGCGCTTGCTTTTTGATTATTTGCAATGTGCTTGCTAATAGGTTAGTGTTGTGCAGGTGCCGGTGGTTGTCCTTGATGATTCCGATGTCGTGGCCCATCCTGTTGGCATCGCCCCGGAGATCGATTCCGATACCGCTGCCATCCTGTGGACATCGCGCCAGAGATCGATTCCGATGTCGCGGTCAGTCTTGTAGACATCGCCCCAGAAATCGATTCCCATGCCGTTGTCCGTGCTGTGGTCATTGCCCGAGAGATCAATGACAAGAAATAGTTGGTCGCGCTAATCCTTCAGGGTAGTTTGCATTGCCCTGTGTTTAATTACCAGAACGATGCGTGTTATCAAACCATCTTAGGGCTAGTGCACTGTCTTGTGTGGGCAGATCTTGCCCGAGTTATAG
The DNA here is from genome assembly GCF_002162155.2 of Triticum dicoccoides. Taxonomy (NCBI): domain Eukaryota; kingdom Viridiplantae; phylum Streptophyta; class Magnoliopsida; order Poales; family Poaceae; genus Triticum; species Triticum dicoccoides. The sequence goes on from NW_021263320.1 coordinate 4,326, forward strand.
AAACAGATGTATCGTCACCAGCTTTTGATGTAATATATGGCATGCTTAGATGTAAGTTTGAACTGTTTATCATATCAGTAGGGCTTGTTTGATGATTCTTGGTGTTAGTAGGCTAGCTACTGTGCGAGCTATAGTACTTGCAAAACACTCACCGAAGAGAAACGTTGGGGCTGATGAGCTCGTGGTACGCTTATACTTATCCCTCGTCGGTCGACCAATAGCCCTAGCTCCTAAAATTGTAGGCTTAGCGATCGATCAGACAATAGTCGACATACATTCAGGCCTCATTTGGTTCATAGGATAGGAAAATCGTAGCAAAAGTACAGAGAACGTGCAACACAAAATCATAGCAGTGCAGAGACGTACTCCCTCCGTTCCAAAATAGATGACCTAGGCGGGCTAGTTTGGCCTAGTGGGTTTCAGTGATATGACGTGGTACAGTGCCGTCCAGTCTTCGCGTGTGGTAGCAGTATGGCGGGTACAGTAAGTTTTCTTGAAGAAGCGGAATTCAATGAAGTCATGATGGTTCCTTTGTCCGAACAACTTACGGTGGGAAAGGTTGGGCCTGCGATACGACCGGGGTAGACCAGGATAATTTTGTGCATGGCAGGTGGACCAGGATGGTCGACGTCCCACATGTCGACGAATGAAAGTATTCTTTCCGATATAGAGGACGAGCAACGAGTATTCATTGTTTATTTTT